>NC_090646.1:493945257-494050257 GCF_040937935.1 Hyperolius riggenbachi | reverse complement strand
AACGCATGCAGCCATCATTGCGTTGCATAAAAATGGCTTCACAGGCAAGTATATTGCACATAAATCAACAATTTATAGGATCAAGATGGTCTCCTAAAGAGTATTCAGCTGCAGGATTGGAGTGCAACCAGTGCAGAAGTTGCTCAGGAATGGCAGCAGGCTTGTAAGAGCGCATCCAGGGTCGGACTGGGCCACAGTAGTACAGTTTTTTCCCTCGGTGGGCGCCACCTCCAGGTCTCTGGTGGGCCCCCTCCTCGTCTGACAGCGCTCCAATCGCTGCAGCACAAAAATTCTCCTCTCAGTGCTGTAATCACTCATGCTGAGAGCAGTGTCGTAGCTATCCTACCATATTATTATTATTCTGTATTTATATAGCACTGACATCTTCTGCAGCACTGTACAGAGTACATAGTCATGTCACTGACTGGCCCCAGAGTAGCTCAGTGTCTAATCAATGTCATATGTATGGTAACTAGGACATTACTTTATATTGAAGGAGGGGACTCTATGCAAAGTTTTGCTGGGCAGCAGTGTCTCTGAATTACAATGCTGCTAAGATCATGTACATTTGGCCCTGTCCATAATACATCATGACCACGCCCACCTTCAGGTGCTTTTTTTCACCGCAATCATGAGATGTGTGGGCTCCAGGTTGAAATTTCTTTGGTGGGCCCCCAGTGTCCCAGACCGACCCTGAGCGCATCTGCACGCACAGTGAGGTGAAGACTTTTGGAAGATGGCCTGGTGTCAAGAAGGGCAGCAAAGAAGCCACTTCTCTCCCCAAAAAACATCAGGGACAGATTGATCTTCTGCAGAAAGTATGGTGAATGAACTGCTGAGGAGTGGGGCAAAGTCATTTTCTCCAATGAAGCCCCTTTCCGATTGTTTGGAGCATCTGGAAAAAGGCTTGTCAGGAGAAGAAAAGGTGAGCACTACCATCAGTCCTGTGTCATGCCAATAGTAAAGCATCCTAAGACCATTCATGTGTACTTCTCATCACAATTTTGCCAAAAAACACAGCCATGAATAAACAATGGTACCAAAACACCATCCAACAGCAACTTCTTCCAACAATCCAACAACAGTTTTGCGAAGAACAATGCGTTTTCCAGCACGATGGAGCACCGTGTCATAAGGCAGAAGTGATAACTAAGTGGCTCGGGACCAAAATGTTGAAATTTTGGGTCCATGGTCTGGAAACTCCCCAGATCTTAATCCCATAGAGAACTTGTGGTCATTCCTCAAGAGGCAGGTACCGTAGAAAGACATAAACCAACTAATTCTGAGAAACTCAAATAAGTGATTATGAAAGAATGGGTTGCTAACAGTCAGGATTTGGCCCAGAAGTTGATTGAGAGCATGTCCAGTGGAATTGCAGAGGTCCTGAAAAAGAAGGGCTAACACTGCATATACTGACTGCATAAATCTCATGTAATTGTCAATAAAAGCCTTTGAAACGTATGAAGTGATTATAATTATATTTCAGTACATCACATAAACAACTAAAACAAAGATCAAAAAGCAGTTTAGCAGCAAACTTTGTGAAAACTAATATTTTTGACAGTATCAAAACTTTTGGCCAGGACTGTACATTATGTTCCTATTATATTTCCATACTTTGATTAATGCCAGTTGTATGCAAATCTGGAGATTGTTGCTGGACACAACATGAATGTGTCTAGGTGATAATCATCAGTCTAGTACAGGCATGGGCAAACTTGGCCCTCCAGCTGTTAAGGATCTACAAGTCCCACAATGCATTGCAGGAGTCTGATAGCCACAGTCATGACTCATAAAGGCAAATGCATTGTGGGACTTGTAGTTCCGTAACAGCTGGAGGGCCGAGTTTGCCCATGCCTGGTCTAGCATGTTCTGCCACATGGATGTCTCTGTTATGCAACAAAATACTTACTCAGTGGTTGGTAACTATGAACAGACCCATTTCTAGGGCTGTGCGGCCAGTGCGGCCGCCCTGAACGCTGAGGGAGGGGGGAGCACTGTAATGGAGGGGGGGGGGGTCAGCCACGGGGAGGACAGCCCGACATCTCCCTCCCTTTCTAGGTATGCGTCTATGCAGAGGAGGAGACCAGCGGCAAGTGAGCGGCGATTGGAACGCAGGCAGGTGAGTTGCTGTCTGTATACAGTGCTTCCATGCTCTAACTCTGCAGTCGGAGGGGGGAGCACGGAGGGTGGCCTGGGAGAGGAAGGGAGGGAGAGGTCGGGCTGCCCTCTCCGCGGCTGACTCCCCCCTCCATTCAGGGGGGGGGGAGGGGGGAACCTACCTACCTACCTAACCTATACTAGGGGACACCTACTTAATCTAGCCTACACTGGGGGGCACCTACCTAATCTGACCTATACAGGGGGCACCTACCTAATCTAAACTATACTTGAGGGCAGTTACCTAATCTAACCTATACTGGGGGGCACCTACCTAATCTAACCTATACTGGGGGCAGCTACCTAATATAACCTATACTGGTGGCACCTACCTATCTAACCTATGCTGGGGGCAACTATTCTGGCTACCTATATTAGAGGCATCCACTTAGCTAACCTGTACTGGGGGAAACTACCTATCTAACCTATACCAGGGACACCTGCCTATCTAACCTATACTAGGGCAACTATACCGGCTACCTATACTGGAGGCACCTACCTGGCTAACGTATACTGGAGGCACCTATACTGGGGCACCTTTGCCTGGCTAACTATACTGGGGGACCTATAGCTGGCTACCTATAATTGGGTACCTATGCCTGGCTACCTATACTGGGGGAACCTATAGCTGGCTATCTATACTGAGTGTAACTAGACCTGGCTAACCTATACTGCAGGCACCTACACCTGGCTCCTCGGGAAGGGGGGGGGGGCACAATTTTTACACCTTCCGCCCTGGGTGAATGTTAGCTTAGAAACTGCCCTGTCTATTAACACCAGAGAACCTGAGGAAACCACAATTATTCTCATCCCACGGTCTGATGAACTGCCACAGAGATATGATATTTCATATCTATTTGTGCTCTAATGAGGATGACAGAACTGGATCAAATGGGAGAGTATGCCCACCAGTGGCCTAGCAATAGGGGGTGCAGAGATTTCGACCGCACCAGGGCCCTTGGGCCAGAGGGGCCCCCGTAGGACCCTCCCTCAACTGCAGTATTAGCTCTTTATTGGTCCTGTGCTTGTAATGATCATTTCTATAGATGCTTTGAATGATAATAACCATTAACAAACTGTTCCCCATCCCCTTTCTGCACCTCTGACATCTAATAAAACTGGAAGCATACATAATGTAGGCACATGTGAGCGGGCCATAGTGCGGAGATAGATGTAATGGGGGGTTGCTGTAGAGAGAGCACATGCAGTGGATGTTCTATAATGGAAGGGAGCTTAGAGTGTCCAGTCATATCACACCCACAGCTTTTATAGCACATCTACCTTGCTATAGCTCCCCCCCCCCCCCCCCCCCCCGTGCATCCCGTGCGATTATGCACCCTCCTCATTGTGCAACTATCGCATGGACATTCTTAGACTTTATTTATTCATTCTCTAAGACAATCTCCCAAATCACACGGTCTTGTACCTTGTTTCCTTATATGAACTTGTGCTACATTTTTGGCTGTCATTCCTTGTTTACGTTGTTTGTAACCCTTTTTATTGCCCAGCTATGTGTAATATGTTGGCGCTGTATGAAAATGGCCAGTGACTAGAAATTTCCATGACAAGAGACAAAGTAATATTTTAAGTGTAGTACTATGGTGAAGCCCACCCTAACCTGCAGCCCTTGTGTTCTGGTTAAACCTACCCTTACTTGTAGCCCTTGTGCTCTGGTGAAGCCCACCCTAACCTGCAGCCCTTGGGATCTGGTGAAGCCCACCCTAACCTGCAGCCCTTGTGCTCTGGTGAAACCCACCCTATATTGCAGCCTTTGTGCTATGATGAAGCCCACCCTAACATGCAGCCCTTGTGCTCTGGTTAAGCCCACCCTAACCTGCAGTCCTTGTGCTGTGATGAAGCCCACCCTAACCTGCAGCCATTATGCTCTGGTGAAACCCACCCTTACCTGCAGCCTTTATGTTCTGGTGAAGCCCACCCTAACCTGCTGCCCTTGTGTTCTGGTGAAGCCCACCCTAACCTGCAGCCCTTGTGCTCTGGTAAAGCCCACCCTAACCTGCAGCCCTTGTGTTCTGGTGAAAAACCACCCTAACCTGCAGCCCTTGTTCTCTCATGAAGCCTTCCCTAACCTGCAGCCCTTGTGTTCTGGTGAAACCTACCCTAACCTGCAGCCCTTGTGTTCTGGTGAAGTCCACCCTAACCTGCAGCCCTTCTGCTCTGGTGATGCCCACCCTAACCTGCAGCCCTTGTGCTCTAGTGATGCCCACCCTAACCTGCAGCCCTTGTGCTCTGGTGAAGCCCATCCTAACCTGCAGCCCCTGTGTTCTAATGATGCCCACCCTAACCTACAGTCCTTGTGCTCTGGTAATTCCCACTCTAACCTGCAGCCCTTGTGCTCTGGGGAAACCCACCCTAACCTGCAGCCCCTGTGTTCTGGTGATGCCCACCCTAACCTACAGCCCTTGTGCTCTGGTGATTCCCACCCTAACCTGCAGCCCTTGTGCTCTGGAGAAGCCCACCCTAACCTGCAGCCCTTGTGCTATAGTGAACTCCACCCTACATGTGCTCTGGTGAAGCCCACCCTAACCTGCAGCCCTTGTGTTCTGGTGAAGCCTACCCTAACCTGCAGTCCTTGTGCTCTGGTGAAGCCCACCCTAACCTGCAGCCCTTGTGCTCTGGTGAAATCCACCCTAATCAGCAGCCCTTGTGCTCTGGTGAAGCCCACTCTAACCTGCAGCCCTTTTGTTCTGGTGAAGCCCACCCTAACCTGCTGTCCTTGTGCTCTGGTGAAGCCCACCATAACCTGCAGCCCGTGTTCTGGTGAAACCCACCCTAACCTGCAGCCCTTGTGCTCCGGTAAAGCCCACCCTAACCTGCAGCCCTTGTGCTCTAGTGATGCCCACCCTAACCTGCAGCCCTTGTGCTCTGGTGAAGCCCACCATAACCTGCAGCCCGTGTTCTGGTGAAGCCCACCCTAACCTGCAGCCCTTGTGCTCTAGTGATGCCCACCCTTACCTGCAGCCCTAGGCAACTGCCCCCCAGAATTCTCCATACAGCCATTGTTATTAAAATAGAGATGGGACATAAAGACATTTTCTAACTGGTGTACGGAGGCAGCTGCAACAAATGAACACATGATATTATTATTTTCATTCAAGATAAATTCTACTAAGAGGTAGATTAAGTAAGAAAATGGTGTCTCAGCTAAGTGTCACATGGGTGAGTGCATTCACTTTCATACAGTCCCAGTTTAGTCATCCAGAGGGTCAGTCTCCATTATTCTGAGCAGGATTAATAGTTAAATACCTTTGTCTACTGTACTGTGTGTCTTTGCCGTTGTGCATTTGTAAATGCATTGTAGCATGTAAGTAAAATCCATCATGTGGCTGGTGAACAAACACAGCCCTGGCAGTTCTTTTGTGTCTCTTGCCCCCATTATGCTGCATGACACAAGAATGTTGGTGGCAGGTCCCAATTTTAGAGCTGTCATTTTTCAGGGCTGTCTGCACATGCTGAACATTCACACATAACCCTCCTGTCTACGCTCCCTGGGATGACAGTCACTCTGTCTGTGTCGTGAGAATCACAAGGTGGAGCTACTACAAACACAGGAATGTTCTAATTCATTGATTTAACCAAAAAGTCACACCCTTACCTACAGGTATTAGCTAACCACACATACGTTGTGAAGCCCACAGTGCAAGACTAGCATTAGTCTGTAATCGCTAGTGAAGGATTTAACATTTCCAGGATGCTTATCAAGAAATAATTTACAGACACAGCAATGTGTAACACAGAGTACTTAATAATATTTATCTCAAGTAGTGTTGGGCGAACAGTGTTCGCCACTGTTCGGGTTCTGCAGAACATCACCCTGTTCGGGTGATGTTCGAGTTCGGCCGAACACCTGACGGTGCTCGGCCAAACCGTTCGGCCATATGGCCGAACTAAGAGCGCATGGCCGAACGTTCCCCGAACGTTCGGCTAGCGCTGTGATTGGCCGAACGGGTCACGTGGTTCGGACCCGAACGCGCTCTGATTGGCCGAACGGTCACGTGGTTCGGGTAAATAAATACCCGAACCACGTCATATCTCCGCCATTTGTCTGTGGGTTTAGCTTTGGGTAGGCAGGCAGGGTAGTTCGCGCTCCAGCCACGCTAGCCAGGGTCCCCCCTGTCATTGTGTCACTGCTGGGAACAGTAGTACACCGCTTGCTCAGCCACACTATATAGCATTCTGTTTACTGCCACTCTGTGTACCTCGCTCAGCCACACTATATAGCATTCTGTTTACTGCCACTCTGTGTCTGCTGGGAATAGTAGTACACCGCTTGCTCAGCCACACTATATAGCATTCTGTTTACTGCCACTCTGTGTACCTCGCTCAGCCACACTATATAGCATTCTGTTTACTGCCACTCTGTGTCTGCTGGGAATAGTGGTACACCGCTCGCTCAGCCACACTATATAGCATTCTGTTCACTGTTCTGTGTCTGCTTGGAATAGTGGTACACCGCTCGCTCAGCCACACTATATAGCATTCTGTTTACTGTTCTGTGTCTGCTGGGAATAGTGGTACACCGCTCGCTCAGCCACACTATATAGCATTCTGTTTACTGTTCTGTGTCTGCTGGGAATAGTGGTACACCGCTCGCTCAGCCACACTATATAGCATTCTGTGCACTGTTCTGTGTCTGCTGGGAATAGTGGTACACCGCTCGCTCAGCCACACTATATAGCATTCTGTTCACTGTTCTGTGTCTGCTGGGAATAGTGGTACACCGCTCGCTCAGCCACACTATATAGCATTCTGTTTACTGTTCTGTGTCTGCTGGGAATAGTGGTACACCGCTCGCTCATCCACACTATATAGCATTCTGTTCACTGTTCTGTGTCTGCTGGGAATAGTGGTACACCGCCCGCTCAGCCACACTATATAGCATTCTGTTCACTGTTCTGTGTCTGCTGGGAATAGTGGTACACCGCTCGCTCAGCCACACTATATAGCATTCTGTTCACTGTTCTGTGTCTGCTGGGAACAGTAGTACACCGCTCGCTCAGCCAGAGTATATAGCATTGTGTTTACTGCCACTCTGTGTACACCGCTCAGCCAGACTATATACCATTGTTTACTGACACTCTGTGTACACCGCTCAGCCAGACTATATACCATTGTTTACTGACACTCTGTGTACACCGCTCAGCCAGACTATATACCATTGTTTACTGCCACTCTGATTCTGCTGGGAACAGTAGTACACCGCTCGCTCAGCCAGACTATATAGCATTGTGTTTACTGCCACTCTGTGTACACCGCTCAGCCAGACTATATACCATTGTTTACTGACACTCTGTGTACACCGCTCAGCCAGACTATATACCATTGTTTACTGAAACTCTGTGTACACCGCTCAGCCAGACTATATACCATTGTTTACTGCCACTCTGATTCTGCTGGGAACAGTAGTACACCGCTCGCTCAGCCAGACTATATACCATTGTTTACTGACACTATATAGCAGACTATATAGCATTGTGTGTACACCGCTCAGCCAGACTATATACCATTGTTTACTGACACTCTGTGTACACCGCTCAGCCAGACTATATACCATTGTTTACTGCCACTCTGATTCTGCTGGGAACAGTAGTACACCGCTCGCTCAGCCAGACTATATACCATTGTTTACTGACACTCTGTGTACACCGCTCAGCCAGACTATATACCATTGTTTACTGCCACTCTGATTCTGCTGGGAACAGTAGTACACCGCTCGCTCAGCCAGACTATATACCATTGTTTACTGACACTCTGTGTACACCGCTCAGCCAGACTATATACCATTGTTTACTGCCACTCTGATTCTGCTGGGAACAGTAGTACACCGCTCGCTCAGCCAGACTATATACCATTGTTTACTGACACTATATAGCAGACTATATAGCATTGTGTGTACACCGCTCAGCCAGACTATATACCATTGTTTACTGACACTCTGTGTACACCGCTCAGCCAGACTATATACCATTGTTTACTGCCACTCTGATTCTGCTGGGAACAGTAGTACACCGCTCGCTCAGCCAGACTATATACCATTGTTTACTGACACTCTGTGTACACCGCTCAGCCAGACTATATACCATTGTTTACTGCCACTCTGATTCTGCTGGGAACAGTAGTACACCGCTCGCTCAGCCAGACTATATAGCATTGTGTTTACTGCCACTCTGTGTACACCGCTCAGCCACACTATATAGCATTGCGTACTCTGCCAGTCAGTGTGTATATTGCTGGGATCAGTAATACTCCACTCACCGTCAACCACTATATGAGCTCAACATGAGTTCCCCAGAGACCTCCGCTGTGAGCAGCACTCCCAACAACAGCAACAGCCAACGCCCCACGCAAGCTATAACATCCACCCCAGCAGCCAGTGGTCAGCAGCAGCCCTCCCCGGAGGAGAACGTTGTGTCCATCAGTCCGTCGCCAGAGCGATTAATGAGGGCTGCCATTGAGGAGATGATGGGGCCTGATGTGGAGGAGGAGGTCTGGCTCAGGCCAGCATCCCAAGTTAATGTTGAGGACGATGAGGGGTCTGTGTCTGGGGATGTTGGGGTGGCAGAGGTGGTGGGTGGGTCAGACTCAGGAGAAGAGTTGTATGATGAGGATGATGATCGGGACCATCTGTATGTGCCTCAGAGTCCGACCCCGGAAAACATGTTGTATCGTGTGTTTAGGTACTAAAATCTGCGTTCCCTCCCAGTAGTGTTGGGCGAACAGTGTTTGCCACTGTTCGGGTTCTGCAGAACATCACCCTGTTCGGGGTGACTATATAGCAGACTATATAGCATTGTGTTTAATGCCACTCTGTGTACACGGCTCAGCCACACTATATAGCATTGTGTTTACTTCCACTCTGTGTCTGCTGGGAACAGTAGTACACCGCTCACCCGCCACTGTATAGCATTGTGCTCTGTGTCACTGCTGACAATAGTGGTACACCGCTCACCCACCACTGTATAGCATTTCTGTACTGCCACTGTACTGCTGCCAGTCAGCGTGTACTTTAAGGATAAGTGAAATGAGGAAGAAATCCGGTGAAAGAGGGAGGGGCAAGGGAAGAGGTGTTTCCCCTGACGGTTCACGTACAGGCCACAGGGGAGCACCCAAGAAAACCCACTCAATACTGCCCATGTTGTCCAGGACAACAACCCTCACAGATCCAAAAGAACAGGACCAGATAATTACTTGGATGACCTCTCAAGCGTCCAGCAGTGGGTTAAGCAGCACCAGCACATCACGCACGAGGTCCGAGTCCTCAGCCAGTTAAAGTCTGGGCTTTCTTTGAAGACTGCACTGAGGATGTTACCATGGCGATTTGCAAGGTGTGCAAGACCCGCCTGAGCAGGGGGAAAAGTATTAACAACCTCTCCACCACCAGCATGAGCCGCCACATTCTATCCAAACATCCCACTCTGTGGGCAAACGCGGCAGGACAGGGTACCACCAGCAACACTGCCTCCCTTGGGTTCACCAGACTCACCACCAGACCCGCCTCAGCAGCAGCAGTAGCCCAGCCATTGCGTGGTTCACAACATTCACAAACATCAGACGATGCTGACACTGTCACTTTCCGGACTAGTGCTCTTGAGGTCTCCCAGTGTTCATCAAACACAACAACCAACAGCCCTTCGGTGTGCAGCGCTACGGTTGAGTTGTCTGTCTCTGAGATGTTTGAGCACAAGAGGAAATTGCCAGCAAATGACCCCCGGGCCGTGGCAGTAACAGCCAGCCAGCATAGCCAAGCTTCTGGCCTGCGAAATGCTGCCATATCGAGTGGTGGAGACAAACAGCTTCAAGGGCATGATGTCAGTGGCCATCCCACGTTACGTTGTTCCCAGCCGCTACCACTTTGCGCGCTCTGCAGTGCCTGAGTTGCATGAGCACGTGGTCAGCTAAATAACCCGAAGCTTGAAGAATGCCGTTGCCTGCAAGGTTCACCTCACCACTGACACCTGGACGAGTGCGTTCGGCCAGGGTCGATACATCTCCCTTACCGCGCACTGGGTGAACCTTGTGGAGCCTGGCAGCGATTCCTCACCTGCTACGGCGCGGGTGTTGCCCACGCCGCAAACAGCTGGATAACAACAGCAGCACCTACCTCTCTGACTCCTTCTCCTCCAACGCATCTCAAAGCTGTACCTCATCCGGAAATGCTAACCCAGCACCAGCAGCAGTAGGATCGTGGAAGCAGTGCAGCACAGCTGTTGGCATGCGTCAGCAAGCGTTGCTGAAGCTGATCTGCCTTGGGGATAAGCAGCACACAGGGGAGGAAATTTGGAGGGGAATAAAGGAACAGACGGATTTGTGGCTGGCACCGCTGGACCTGAAACCGGGCATGAAGCTAGACACCTGGCACGAACTGGCAATGTACGCAATAGAGGTGCTGGCTTGCCCGGCAGCCAGCGTTATGTCGGAACGCTGTTTCAGTGCTGCCGGAGGCATCATCACAGATCGGCGTATCCGCCTCTCCACAGAAAATGCAGACCGTCTGACTCAAATTAAAATGAATCAATCCTGGATTGGAAACGACTACGCAACACTCCTGGACCCCAACCAAGTAACATGACCGATGAACATCTGGGATGGTTTAGCGTTTCCGGTCCCTGTTTATTGAACCTCTCATCTGTATTACATTTATGACTGCATGGCGGCAAAAAGCATTGCTGCTATATCCGCACGCTTTTTGTCCTCATGCAAGGCCTGGGTTGTTGTGTCTCACAAAGCGTGGCCTTCTCCTCCTGCGCCTCCTCCTGTTCCATCACGTGTGCTGCTGCTGCTGCTGCTGCTGCTGCTGCTGGGTTACCGTTGCCGGTCCCTGTTTATGGAACCTCTTATCTTTATTACATTTATGACTACATGGCGGTACAAAGCATGCTATCCGCACGCTTTTTGTCCTCATGCAAGGCCTGGGTTGTTGTGTCTCACAAAGCGTGGCCTTCTCCTCCTGCGCCTCCTCCTGTTCCATCACGTGTGCTGCTGCTGCTGCTGCTGCTGCTGGGTTACCGTTGCCGCGTGGTCCCTGTTTATGGAACCTCTTATCTTTATTACATTTATGACTACATGGCGGTACAAAGCATGCTATCCGCACGCTTTTTGTCCTCATGCAAGGCCTGGGTTGTTGTGTCTCACAAAGCGTGGCCTTCTCCTCCTGCGCCTCCTCCTGTTCCATCACGTGTGCTGCTGCTGCTGCTGCTGGGTTACCGTTGCCGCGTGGTCCCTGTTTATTGAACCTCTTATCTTTATTACATTTATGACTACATGGCGGTACAAAGCATGCTATCCGCACGCTTTTTGTCCTCATGCAAGGCCTGGGTTGTTGTGTCTCACAAAGCGTGGCCTTCTCCTCCTGCGCCTCCTCCTGTTCCATCACGTGTGCTGCTGCTGGGTTAGCGTTGCCGCGTGGTCCCTGTTTATTGAACCACTTATCTTTATTACATTTATGACTGCATGGTGGTACAAAGCATGCTATCCGCACGCTTCTTGTCCTCATGCAAGGCCTGGGTTGTTGTGTCTCAAAGCGTGGCCTTCTCCTCCTGCGCCACCCTCCTCCTGTTCCATCACGTGTGCTGCTGCTGGGTTAGCATTACCGGTCCCTTTTCCTGGAACCTCTTATATGTATTACATTTATGACTGCATGCCGACAAAAAGCATGTTACCTGTGCAAAGAAAACAGACATTTCCCGCATTTAAAAGACAGTTTTCCCTTTGAAACTTTAAAATCGATTTTCTCAAAAACTATAAGCTCTTTTTGCTAAATTTTTTTTTCCTCTTGTACCCACTCCCAAGGTGCACATACCCTGTAAATTTGGGGTATGTAGCATGTAAGGAGGCTTTACAAACCACAAAAGTTCGGGTCCCCATTGACTTCCATTATGTTCGGAGTTCGGGTCGAACACCCGAACATCGCGGCCATGTTCGGCCTGTTCGGCCCGAACCCGAACATCTAGATGTTCGCCCAACACTAATCTCAAGCTATACAAAGCAAAGTTCTGTTTTCTTATGGATGTAGTGAGCTTACAGTGAGCACAGAACATACAACTCACTAATATAGACACAGTACTACGGCTTGTAGCTATTCTCATGAGTTGTCTCTCTTATCACTTTCTCAGGTTGGGTGGTTTTACATATAGTCATTCGTGTGTTACGACAGGTTTCATCCAAACTTTTTAGGTAGACACATTTCCTATAGCTCGAATACATAAGGAGAGCATTAATGTGAATCTGAGGTGAGAGTGATATGGAGGCTGCCATATTTATTTCCTTTAGTTTAGTTTAGTTGCCTGGCTATCCTGCTGATGCTGATCCTCTGCCTCTAATACTTTCAGCCATAGACCAAGAACAAGCATGCAGCAGAACAGATGTTTCTGGCAATATTGTAAGATCTGACAAGATTAGTGGCATGCTTGTTTTTGGTGTCATTCAGACACTACCGCAGCCTAATAGACCAGCAGGGCTGCCAGGCTACTGGTATTGTTTAAAAGGAAATAAATATGGCAGCCTCCATATCCCTCTCACCTCGGGTTTACTTTAAATTAATTTTGTACATGAATTAACACATATGCATGAACTTGCATATAAATAATCTCATGTGGTATTGCTGAACATTTTACATTCAACTGCAAGTAGAGTGTTTCACATACATGACTTCAAGGACATGGGTTGCAAAATAATGAAAAAGTTAAAACTTTAAATAGCTATTAAAGGTACTGATGATGAATAGTGGCACACCCTTAGCACACAGGGGTGGGGGGGGGGGAGTGGTTAATGGCCATGGAGGCAAGGATCATACCAAGTAGACTGGCACAGCTAGAAGTTCATTCTTCTGGTGTTGCACATTTACTAGGAATGATCCAGAAACCGTTACCTGTCATTAGGTTACTGGAATTATTACAAAAGCTGAGTTACATTTAAAAAAACGCATATATTATACATAACAATATAATATAATATTATTATAGCCTCGGATCTTACTGAGGCTGAGCAAAAGTCCCCCGTTGTTGAGCGCGGCCCCTCTCCATGTTGGTGCCCCGCAGCTCTTCTTCCTGTTGCAGGGCCACGCAGTAGCCACTCAACCCCTATGTTGCGTACCTGAGCTTTGGCTTGGGTATTCTTTCAAAGCTGAAGTTTAAAAAAAAAAAAAAAAAAAAAAACTTTAGGACTTTCTGGTATTTAAAAGGGAAAGTTGAATGTAGTTTTCATTATTTCTCAACGGGTGTAACAGTTTAACCTGGCAAGAAACTTAGAGATGCTAGGTAAATCAGGCAAACAAATGATATTGATCATTTACCTGATAGACACGCTCCTGCATGTTGTTCACAGCCCTTGACCGCTGATGGATCTTCATATATGTTAGATTCTGGAGTAACACAACTTATCCTCATATAACTTAGTTTTATATGGATGACCTGTTCTCTGTTGTGATCTTAAATATGGCCGTTCTACAGTATTTTGGTTTTTCTTACTGTTATTGTTGGATGATCTTAAAGTGGACCCAAATTAAAAATAGAAGATTTCAGAAATAAAATCAATTTTTTCAGCTGCATGATGACAAATATAAAATATTTTACATTTATTGGAGGAACCCCTCCCTTCCTTTCATATTGCCGGACAGAATCCGGCAAACTGGTGGAGTAGGTGGTGTCTGGCAATGGAGGAATTGCTAATGGCTGCCACCTGTATAACCCTAGTTATGAAAAGAGCAGGGTGAAATGCATGCACTTGAATGCTCATAGGCTTGAAGGAGTGTTTATTTATCTTTGTATGTGTCAGAGTGGTTCAGTGCAACTAAATATTTTGAATTAAAAAAATGTTTGGATTGGGTCCGCTTTAAGCCTTTATTTCAATGCTACAAAGGTGTGTCTGTGTTTGATACTTTCTTGTACACTGACAAAATAAAGCTTGGTTTTATGGGAAAAAAAATCTTTTGGCCCTATTGAAATGAACATCGCTTGGCTGTTTAGGCATTAAAGCATTTTCTCTCTGTAATCATTTTCTACAGAAGGTCTGTAAAACTGTCTGCAACATGTTGATGAGGGTGTCAAATTAATAAGCAGCTGTAAAACTAGCTGGTGGTGGGTTAAACTACACTCATTTTCAAACCTTTTTTTGGTAAATTCCCTGTTATGAGTGCTAAGTAGTTTGTAGCTGTGAGGGGTGTAATGTGATCTGGTAATTTCATGTTACTAATAGGTGCACTGTAAAAGTGCTGCAGTAAGACAGATGCAGTCACAGATGCAAATGGACATGACTACCAAATGAGATATTTATTTCAGCAAAAGGACATTAGTGAGAATTGAAATGCTTGGTGTGCTGCCACCGACCCCCTGCTTGTTTGTCGGGTTGTCTGTTACCCATTTGTACAGAGTAATCAGTATTTGAGAATTACAGCCCAGGCCAGCGAGGAGAAACTTGCTGTTATAGCCGGAATGCTGCGTTCGTGGGATTTTGGGAATACCGCGGATGCGATTAGGTGATTAAGACATCGTTAGCAGAATGAGTTTTAAAGAAAGCAGCACATAGGTTGTTTTGTTCCATTCTGGACAGCGCGAGGCAGGAGAATCCTTCCAAGTCATCTCTCAACTCTTAGCACGTGCGACCCCATACTGGATCATGTGTCGGTGACCCAAAGCTCCTGCTATGAAGTATGGCCATCGGAGACAGGTGACCACAGAATAAGATGCATGGGAGTCACTCTCCTTTTTGGTGACTATGTTAGGCATCTACATTCAGACAGGATGTTCTCGTTTACAATTATGGTAATGCTGAGCGTTTGACCAAACATAGGCACGTAGCCATTGGCGTGGCAGCATGCAAGCTGTGATTAATTGTTATGTTGACTCTAAATATTTGGAATGACTCTTTCATGTAATGTGTCGTCTGTCGGTTATGTTGCCAGAGGGCATCTATTCCACTCCACAAAATGGAGCCCTTGCTTGGAAAGACTTCACACATGATCACCAAGGACAAGACTTATCTCTAAGAAAGAAAATCAGACATCCTCTACAGTCTCCTGAAATGCACTCATATATAAAAGGAAAAGATCTCAGCATTCACTTGATATCCTGGAGGGACCGTCTCACTTTTCATTGAGTTATTAGCAGACTGTGTTCTAGGATATTGACCCTGAGTCCTTTAACCCAACCTGAAACCTGGGATAGCTGAGGAAGTATTCTGTTTATTAATGAGCTGTTAACATTAGGGTATTTTGTAGGGCAATACTCAACAATTATAATATTTAAAAAAAAGTCTCCAGATAAAATGTTAAGTTCTCATTTGCATAGATTGATATTAGATCTACCCCACTTTATTAACGAGTACTAATTTTATAATGTGTAAAACCTTTAATATAAAGCTCCATCTCCCCCCTGCACTCATCGTCATCGGCGGTGTCAGCGGCAGTAACTCATCCCCTCCAACCATCTAGATTGTAAGCTTGTAAGGGCAGGGGATGGGTTCAGTCAGAACCAGAGGAATCTGGCTATATACAGGGGGGGTCTGGCTATATACAGGGGGGTCTGGCTATATACAAGGGGGATCTGGCTATATACAGTGGCTATATACAAGGGGGATATGGCTATATACAAGGAGATCTGGCTATATACAAGGGGGATCTGGCTATATACACTGGCTATATACAAGGCAGATCTGGCTATATACAAGGGGGATCTGGCTATATACAGTGGCTATATACAAGGGGGATATGGCTATATACAAGGGGGATATGGCTATATACAAGGAGATCTGGCTATATACAAGGGGGATCTGGCTATATACACTGGCTATATACAAGGCAGATCTGGCTATATACAAGGGGGATATGGCTATATACAAGGAGATCTGGCTATATACAAGGGGGATCTGGCTATATACAAGGCAGATCTGGCTATATACAAGGGGGATATGGCTATATACAAGGAGATCTGGCTATATACAAGGGGGATCTGGCTATATACACTGGCTATATACAAGGCAGATCTGGCTATATACAAGGGGGATCTGGCTATTTACAAGGGGATCTGGCTATAGACAAGGGGAGTCTGGCTACATAAAAGGGGGATATGGATATATACAAGGGGGATACAAGGGGGATCTGGCTATATAAAAGGGGGTCTGACTACATACAAGGGGGATCTGGCCATAAACAAGGGGGGTCTGGCTACATACAAGGGGGATGTGGCTATATACAAGGGGGATGTGGCTATACAGTGGGATGCGAAAGTTTGGGCAACCTTGTTAATCGTCATGATTTTCCTGTATGAATCGTTGGCTGTTACGATAAAAAATGTCAGTTAAATATATCCTATATGAGACACACACAGTGATATTTGAGAAGTGAAATGAAGTTTATTGGATTTACAGAAAGTGCACAATAATTGTTTAAATAAAATTAGGCAGGTGCATAAATTTGTCATTTTATTGATTCCAAAGCCTTTAGAACTAATTATTGGAACTCAAATAGGCTTGATAATCAGATAATTAATCAAGCAGTCATATGCCATCAGATGATTCATCAAGGAGTCACATGCCATTGACTACTGCCCAATAAAAAATAAAGCTGTAACAGTCAACCAGATAAAATAATTAAGTAGCCAGGTGCCTCACAATAAATAAATTAGGCAGGTTCATAAATTTGTCATTTTATTGATTCCAAAGCCTTTAGAACTAATTATTGGAACTCAAATTGGCTTGGTAAGCTCAGTGACCCCTGATCTACATACACAGGTGAATCCAATTGTGAGAAAGAGTATTTAAAGGGGGTCAATTGTCCACAATGGTCCACAATACCTTCAACCAGAATCCAGACTCTCATTGGAACCTTGTAACGATCGGTGGGCGCAGAGAGTATCTGATTACCGGTGATCTGCAGTATCACCGGAAATACAGATATATACCAGATTATAAGTGATCTGCAGTCTCACCGATAATCCGATATACAAACTAACCTCTGTTCACCTGAGTAGAGTGTAGTGTTTGGTGTAACTGTAACACTTAGAGGACAAGGCCTCAATGCAGCAAGGAGTACTGCACAGATTCCTTCCGCAGACCTGAGCTCTCCAAGACGGGAGGAGTCAGACTGACAGTAGGAAGGTATATCTGAAAGTGACCCTCAGGAGGAAGGATCGCTAATAGAGCGAGGAACCGCCTCTAACGGTAAGGTCGGTTCTCGAGGTCGGACAAGCCAGGTCGTACACACACGGACAGATAAAGTACAGGATCAGGAGGCAAAGGCAGAGTCAAAGTACAGGCAGGGTTCAGCAACGGGGTATCAGAAATATCGGAGTACAAAATCAGGAGGCAGAAGCAGAGTCAAGGAACGAGCCGGGGTTCGGCAACAGAGTATCAGAAATATCGAGGTACAAGATCAGAGTTCAGGAGGATAGTCAAGGCAGGCAGGAAGTCATAACAGATAATCACAATCAAACTAGTACTTTAGCTATCAACAGAATCTATCTTAGTGTAGGATTACAGCTCCAGCTGGTCCCGGCACACTAACGGATCTGACTACGGATCTGGGTGCTCCCACATATGTGATCGCACGCCAGACAAAGAGCAAGTGAACAACCAGCAGTATATATACTCTAGGACCTTTCCAGGACCTCCCTAATTGCTGGTCCAATGAGAGCAGTGGAATTTGTCAGCTGACCCAGCTGGTCAGCCGACACCCTTCTAACTGCTATTTAAACTCTGCCTCTGTGCTCGCGCGCGTGTAAGTCTGAATCTTGGTGGACTATCAGTCCCAGCCACACCAGTACTGTCTTGCAATGTACCCAGTGAACTGAGTGCGGGAGCCGCCTCCAATGCGGATTCCGCCGCTCTGCCTAAGCGGCATGCGGCGTTTCTTCCGCGTTGTGACGCAATGCTGGACGCGGAAACAGCCGCCTCGCCTTGAGAGACAGCGGCTTTTCCGCGTTTCATCACAGTACCCCCCCCCCCGAGGAGTGGACTCCGGACAACTCCTACCAGGCTTCTCGGGGTGTAAGGCATGAAACTCTTTCCTCAACTCATCCGCATGCATGCGAGTCCCCGGTACCCACTGTCTCTCCTCAATGCCATATCCCTTCCAGTGTACCAGATACTGTACCGAGTTCTGGACAATGCGAGAGTCCAAAATTTTCTCTACTTCGAACTCAGGATGACTATCCACCAGGACAGGAGGAGGAGGAGTAGGGCCCACATGGACTGCTGGTTTGAGCAGGGATACGTGAAATGACCTCACCCCACGCATGCTGGCGGGGAGATCAACGGTATAAGTGACGTTGTTGATCTTTTTGGTCACAGAAAACGGACCCACAAACCTGGGGCCTAGTTTGGCAGAAGGCTGCTTCAGGGTCAAGTGACGTGTGGACACCCAGACTAAATCCCCTGGCTGAAACTTCCATTCCATGGAACGTCTCTTGTCCGCTTGACCCTTTTGACTTTGGAACGCTTTCTGCAAATTATCTCTAACAATTCCCCAATTGTCCCTGAGTGACCTCTGCCAATCCTCCAGCGCTGGGAATGGAGAAGAGGCAACTGGCAAAGGGGAGAACTTGGGCGACCTCCCTGTCACAATCTGGAACGGGGAAAAACCAGAAGAAGAACTCTTTAAATTATTCTGCGCAAATTCTGCAAAAGCCAGAAACTTCACCCAGTCATTCTGTGCCTCCGCAACGTAACATCTTAAAAACTGTTCTAAAGACTGATTAATTCGTTCAGTCTGCCCATTCGTCTGTGGGTGGTAGCCTGACGAGAAAGACAGCTTCATGCCCATTTGGTGGCAGAATGCCCTCCAGAATTTAGAGATAAATTGGACTCCCCGATCGGACACAATGTTCTCCGGAATGCCGTGCAGCCGGAAAATGTGGACGATGAATAGGTCAGCCAATTCTTGGGCCGAGGGGAGTCCTTTCAAAGGCACGAAATGGGCCATTTTGCTGAAGCGGTCGACTACCACCCAAATGACCGACATGCCTTCAGACCTGGGTAGCTCACCCACAAAATCCATGGACAAGTGGGTCCATGGTTCACTCGGGGCGGGCAAAGGCTGTAAGGTACCGACAGGTGCCTGCCGGGAGGGTTTACTTTTGGCACATACCGCACATTCCCTGACATATTCCTTGCAGTCTGTTGACATAGAAGGCCACCAAGCACACCTGGCAATCAGATCCTGCGTTCTGGCAGCACCAGGGTGACCAGCACTCTTATGGGCGTGAAACATTTGTAAGACCTGTAGACGAAAAAACAGTGGGATAAACAAGACCCCCTCCGGTTTCCCCTCAGGGACATCCTGCTGAAAGGGACCCAAAACCTTTGTCCAATCCTCCCAGGTCTCTGTGGCTGCTAACACCAGCCTCTGCGGGATGATGGACTCAGGAGCGGGGGGCTGTGCTGTCTCTAATTCGAAACATCTGGACAGGGCATCTGCCTTGATGTTTTTGCTGCCTGGAGTGTATGTGATAATAAATCTGAACCTCGTAAAAAATAACGACCAACGGGCCTGTCGGGGACTTAGTCTCTTAGCCCCCTCGATGTATTCCAGATTCTTGTGATCAGTATACACCGTGATCGTGTGTTCTGCCCCTTCTAACCAGTGGCGCCATTCTTCAAATGCCAATTTAATGGCCAGAAGTTCCCGGTTGCCTATGTCGTAGTTTTTCTCTGCCGGTGAAAACCTCCGAGAGAAATAGGCACACGGGTGCAACCTCCCCTGCAGCCCAGAGCGTTGAGACAGCACAGCCCCTACTCCAACTTCTGAGGCATCAACCTCCACAATGAATGGGTAAGAGGTGTCTACGTGTCTCAATATGGGTGCAGAGCAAAACAATTTTTTCAAGTGAGAAAAAGCTGCCACAGCCTCAGGAGACCAGTGGTTGGTATCTGCCCCCTTTTTTGTGAGACTGGTAAGAGGGGCAATTATCGTGGAGTATCCCTTTATGAACCTCCTATAGTAATTCGCAAAACCTAAAAATCTTTGCAGGGGCTTCAACCCCACTGGCTGTGGCCATTCCAGGACAGCTGTGACCTTGGCAGGATCCATTGACAGGCCTGAGGTGGAGATCACATACCCTAAAAATGTGACAGTGGTCACCTCGAAAATACATTTCTCCACCTTGGCATACAGCATATTTTGCCTCAATTTGTCCAACACAAATTTAACGTGGACCCTGTGCTCGGGGAGGTTGTTGGAATAGATTAGTATATCGTCAAGGTATACTAGTACAAATCTACCCAACACCTCCCTGAATACCTCGTTGATTAATTCTTGAAAAACGGCTGGCGCATTGCACAACCCGAAGGGCATCACTAAGTACTCGTAATGCCCGTCGGGAGTGTTGAAGGCCGTCTTCCATTCATCACCCTTTCTAATGCGGACCAGGTTGTATGCACCCCTCAGATCTAATTTTGAAAAGATCTTAGCGTTCGTGACTTGCGTAAATAAATCGTCTATCAATGGTAACGGATAACGATTCTTCACCGTGATTTTATTCAGGCCACGGTAGTCGATGCATGGTCGCAGCCCTCCGTCTTTTTTCTTAACAAAAAAGAAACCGGCCCCTGCAGGCGACCGGGAGGGGCGAATGAACCCTTTGGCTAAATTGTCACGAATGTACTCCTGCATCGCTATTTTCTCTGGTCCAGACAAATTATACAAGTGACCCCTAGGGGGCATACAACCGACACGGAGATCGATGGGGCAATCGAAAGGGCGATGAGGAGGTAACTTGTCAGCAGCTTTGGGACAGAATACATCCGAGAACTCGGAGTATTGCTCGGGAACCCCCTCCACATGCAACTTGGTCTGACCTAAAGTCACCTTCCCTAGACACTGTTGGGAACAGAAGTCTGACCAACTAGTTAATTGTCCTGTAGCCCAATTAATCTGTGGCGAATGGAGTTGCAGCCAGGGCATTCCTAAAACAATTGTGGAGGTGGTCATGTGTAATACAAAGAAACTTAGACTTTCATTATGCAGAACCCCAATAGTGACTTCCACCTCTGGTGTCTGAGACAGCGGACGGTCCCTTTGCAGCGGGGAGTCGTCCACAGCAGTAACCTGGATAGGTGGTTTTACTGAGGTGAGCGGAATGCCCAACTTTTCTGCAAACTCTGAACTCATAAAGTTAGCCGCGGAGCCTGAATCAACAAAGGCTTCTGTGGCTTCAGATTTGTCCCCCCATGTAATCATACAGGGAAGGAGCAAACGTTTTTCGTTTAAGGGTATGAGCCGGGCACCTAGGGTGCTACCCCCTACCACTCCTAAACGGTAGCATCTTCCCGGCTTGTTAGGGCAGTTTTGTACCATATGCCCCCCTTCAGCACAGTACAGACACAGCTGTTCGGTCATTCTCCGTCTTCGCTCTACCTGGGTCAATTTTGACCGAGCAATCTGTATTGGCTCGGATGGAGGCAAGACGGGAGAAGGTGCAATAGTAGGAGGTGGAGTCACTGGGACCGTAGTGTAAGATACCCCTCTGACACGGGAACTACCCCTGGTCTGTTTTTGGTAGCGCAGCCTGCGGTCGATTCGGATGGCCGCTGAGATGGCCTCATCGACTGTTCTATGCTCGGGCTGGCTTAACATCAAATCAGAGACCTCATCGGACAGCCCTGACAAGAAACGATCTAATAGGGCATAAGTGTCCCACCTGGCCGTAACTGACCACCTCCTAAACTCGGCCGCGTAATCTTCGACCGGACCTTCGCCTTGACGCAAAAGCTTGAGCTTCCGCTCAGAAGTCGAAGCAAGGTCCGAATCGTCGTAAATTACTGCCATAGCGTTAAAGAATTCCTCTACAGAGATAAGAGCTTTGTCTCCGGCGGGCAGGCTATATGCCCAAGACTGGGAGTCGCCGGACAACAAAGTCTTTATAAACGTGACCCTCTGGGTCTCAGTACCCGAAGATTGGGGTCTCAACTCAAAATAGGACAATACTCTACTCCTAAAATTCCGGAAGTCAGATCTGTGGCCGGAAAAGCTTTCAGGTACAGGCATACGTATGTCAGAGCTAGGAGAGGATCGCACATGATCCACTGATGTCTGGAGGATTTGTACAGACCCTGATAGGGCATCAATAAGAGTCATGTGGGTGCCCAGTACTTGATTGATGTTGTCCACCGAAGTGGCAAGTACACCCAGACAATCAGTGTTTGCGTCCATTTTGTATTTGGTCTGGCGTTCTGTAACGATCGGTGGGCGCAGAGAGTATCTGATTACCGGTGATCTGCAGTATCACCGGAAATACAGATATATACCAGATTATAAGTGATCTGCAGTCTCACCGATAATCCGATATACAAACTAACCTCTGTTCACCTGAGTAGAGTGTAGTGTTTGGTGTAACTGTAACACTTAGAGGACAAGGCCTCAATGCAGCAAGGAGTACTGCACAGATTCCTTCCACAGACCTGAGCTCTCCAAGACGGGAGGAGTCAGACTGACAGTAGGAAGGTATATCTGAAAGTGACCCTCAGGAGGAAGGATCGCTAACAGAGCGAGGAACCGCCTCTAACGGTAAGGTCGGTTCTCGAGGTCGGACAAGCCAGGTCGTACACACACGGACAGATAAAGTACAGGATCAGGAGGCAAAGGCAGAGTCAAAGTACAGGCAGGGTTCAGCAACGGGGTATCAGAAATATCGGAGTACAAAATCAGGAGGCAGAAGCAGAGTCAAGGAACGAGCCGGGGTTCGGCAACAGAGTATCAGAAATATCGAGGTACAAGATCAGAGTTCAGGAGGATAGTCAAGGCAGGCAGGAAGTCATAACAGATAATCACAATCAAACTAGTACTTTAGCTATCAACAGAATCTATCTTAGTGTAGGATTACAGCTCCAGCTGGTCCCGGCACACTAACGGATCTGACTACGGATCTGGGTGCTCCCACATATGTGATCGCACGCCAGACAAAGAGCAAGTGAACAACCAGCAGTATATATACTCTAGGACCTTTCCAGGACCTCCCTAATTGCTGGTCCAATGAGAGCAGTGGAATTTGTCAGCTGACCCAGCTGGTCAGCCGACACCCTTCTAACTGCTATTTAAACTCTGCCTCTGTGCTCGCGCGCGTGTAAGTCTGAATCTTGGTGGACTATCAGTCCCAGCCACACCAGTACTGTCTTGCAATGTACCCAGTGAACTGAGTGCGGGAGCCGCCTCCAATGCGGATTCCGCCGCTCTGCCTAAGCGGCATGCGGCGTTTCTTCCGCGTTGTGACGCAATGCTGGACGCGGAAACAGCCGCCTCGCCTTGAGAGACAGCGGCTTTTCCGCGTTTCATCACAAACCTACAGGAAGCGTTTAGAGGCTGTAATTTCTGCAAAAGAAGGATCTACTAAATATTGATTTCATTTCTTTTTTGTGGTGCTCAAATTTATGCACCTGCCTAATTTAGTTTAAACAAATATTGCACACTTTTTTGTAAATCCAATAAACTTAATTTCACTTCTCGAATATCACCGTGTGTGTCTCCTATATGATATATTTAATTGACATTTTTTATCGTAACAGCCAATGATTTATACAGGAAAATCATGATAATTAACATTTGCCCAAACTTTCGCACCCCACTGTATACAAGAAGGATCTCGCTATATACATACCTCCCAACTTTTGAAGATGTGAAAGAGGGACAATTAAGCCATGCCCCCTATGCCGCCTTATGCCACACCCCTGCTTTTGCAATGGGAGGGAGTGTGCGGGGGAGGGTGCCAGTGGGTGGGAGAGGGTGACACTGGGTGGAAAGGAGGGTGCCTGTGGGTGGGGGAGGAAGGTGCCTGTGGGAAGGAGGAGGGTGTCAGTGGGGAGAAGGAGGGTGTCAGTGGGGAGAGAGGAGAGTGCTAGTGGGCAGAGAGGAGGGTGACACTCAGAGACATATCTGGGTAATACGGCGCCTATGGCAAACACTGAAATTGCGCCCCACCACCAACACATACACACATCACAGTCACATGCCATCAGCATCAGATAATTCATCAAGTAATCACATGCCATCAGCATCAGATAATTCATCAAGTAATCACATGCCATCAGATAATTCATCAAGTAGTCACATGCCATCAGATAATTCATCAAGCAATCCCATGCCATCAGATAATTCATCAAGTAATCACATGCCATCAGATAATTCATCAAGCAGTCTCATGCCATCAGATAATTCATCAAGTAATCACATGCCATCAGATAATTCATCAAGCAGTCTCATGCCATCAGATAATTCATCAAGCAGTCTCGTGCCATCAGATAATTAATCAAGTAGTCACATGCCATCAGATAATTCATCAAGTAGTCACATGCCATCAGATAATTTATCAAGTAATCACATGCCATCAAATAATTCATCAAGTAGTCACATGCCATCAGATAATTCATCAAGCAGTCCCATGCCATCAGATAATTCATCAAGTAATCACATGCCATCAGATAATTCATCAAGTAGTCACATGCCATCAGATAATTCATCAAGTAATCACATGCCATCAGATAATTCATCAAGTAGTCACATGCCATCAGATAATTCATCAAGTAGTCACATGCCATCAGATAATTCATCAAGTCGTCGCATGGCATCAGCTAATTCATCAAGGAGTCACATGCCATCAGATAATTCATCAAGTAGTCACATGGCACCATCAGATAATTCATCAAGCAGTCTTATGCCATCAGATAATTAATCAAGCAGTCACATGCCATCAGATAATTCATCAAGGAGTCGCATGCCATTGACTACTGCCCAATAAAAATAAAGCTGTAGGTGCCTCACAATAAATAAATTAGGCAGGTGCATAAATTTGTCATTTTATTGATTCCAAAGCCTTTAGAGCTAATTATTGGAACTCAAATTGGCTTGGTAAGCTCAGTGACCCCTGATCTACATACACAGGTGAATCCAGTTGTGAGAGAGTATTTAAGGGGGTCAATTGTAAGTTTCCCTCCTCTTTTAATTTTCTCTGAAGAGTAGCAATATAGGGGTCTCAAAACAACTCTCAAATGACCTGAAGACAAAGATTGTTCACCATCATGGTTTAGGGGAAGGATACAGAAAGCTGTCTCAGTGATTTCAGCTGTCCGTTTCCACAGATAGGAACATATTGAGGAAATGGAAGACCACAAGCTCTGTTCAAGTTAAGGCTCGCAGTGGCAGACCAAGAAAAATCTTGGAGAAACAGAAGCCACGAATGGTGAGAACAGTCAGAGTCAACCCACAGACCAGCACCAAAGACCTACAACATCATCTTTCTGCAAATAGTCACTGTGCATCGTTCAACCATTGGGCGAACTTTACACAAGGAGATGCTGTATGCGAGAATGATGCAGAAGAAGCCTTTTCTCCACCCACAGCACAAACAGAGAGGTATGCTAAAGCACATTTGGAGAAGCCAGCTTCATTTTGGAATAGGGTGCTGTGGACTGATAAAACTAAAATTGAGTTATTTGAGCAAAACAAGGGGCGCTATGCATGGAGGAAAAACACAGCATTCCAAGAAAAACACCTGCTACCTGCAGTAAAATATGATGGTGGTTCCATCATGCTGTGGGGCTGTGTGGCCAGTGCAGGGACTGGGAATCTTGTCAAAGTTGAGGGACGCATGGATTCCACTCAGTATCAGCAGATTCTGGAGACCAAAGTCCAGGAATCAGTGACACACCTGAAGCTGCCCCGGGGCTGGATCTTTCAACAAGACAACTACCCTAAACACTGCTCAAAATCAGCTAAGGCATTCATGCAGAAGTACAATGTTCTGGAATGGCCATGTCAGTCCACAGACCTGAACATAATTGAAAATCTGTAGTGTGAGTTAAAGAGAGTTCGGAAGCCATCAAACCTGAATGAACTAGAGATGTTTTGTAAAGAGGAATGGTCCACAATACCTTTAACCAGAATCCAGACTCTCATTGGAACCTACAGGATGCGTTAAGAGGCTGTAATTTCTGCAAAAGGAGGATCTACTAAATATTGATTTCATTTCTTTTTTGTGGTGCTCAAATTTATGCACCTGCCTAATTTTGTTTAAACAAATATTGCACACTTTTTTGTAAATCCAATAAACTTAATTTCACTTCTCGAATATCACCGTGTGTGTCTCCTATATCGGTAATCCCCAACCTGTGGTCCGCGGCCCACTGGTGGTCCGCAGGACGTTTTTAGTTGGCCGCGGGACTGTCCTCTTGCCTGCCCCCTCCGCCCGTCCCCCTCCGTGGCCGCCGCTGCTGTTACCTTTGGCGGCCGCTTGGTCTCTTACATTCCCCTTCTCTCTCTCTTGCCAGCGTGTGAGTCACAGCAGCGCGCCCTGCGGCTGCTGTGATAGAGAGGGAGGAAGCAGGAGAGAGCGGCTTCCTGTAGCGGCGCGCCGTTACTATGGGAACCGCTCTCTCTTTCCTGCTTCTTCCCTCTCCATCACAGCAGCCGCGGGGTGGGGTGCAGGGGCCAGGGTGCACTGACACTTGGTGGGTAGGAGGGTGCTAGTGGGTAGGGGGGTTGTCAGTGGAGGCGGGGAGAATGCCCATGGGTGGGGAGGAGGGTGCCACTTTTAGGTGGGGGGGGGGATTGCCTGGCCAGAGAACAGGTTATAAAAATGATCAGGCTCCAGCCGCTGTAATGAGCGATGCGGGAGCCGGCTTCACTCCTCCCTCCCTCCCTCTGAATGCCCCTCTAATGTTTATGTGTGCCCCCCCCACCCCCGTATGCAGAGTTTGCGTAGCGGAGAGGGAGGTCATCTTACCGCTGATCCATGCGTACCGGCATCCGGGTTCAATCTGCTTCCTGTGACGTCATAGTAAACAGGAAGCAGATTGAAGTCGGATGTGGGTAAGCATGGATTAGCGGTAAGATGACCGCCCGCTCCGCTGCACAAACTCTGCATACAGGGGGGGACACATACACATTAGGGGGGGGGATTCAGAGGGAGGGAGGGAGGAGTGAAGCTGGCTCCCGCATCGCTCATTACAGCGGCTGGAGCCTGATCATTTTTTCCGCCTCCAATAATTCTGCCCAGCAGCCGGGACACAAGAGGGGGGGGGCCCGGGATAGCGGGAGAGCCCCCCAAATCGGGACAGTCCCGCCGAATCTGGGACGGTTGGTGGGCATGCTATATATACTGGTTATACACAGGGGGGATCTGGCTACATACACTGGCTATATACAAGGGAGATCTAGCTATGTACACTGGCTATATACTAATTTAGGATCTGGCTATATACAGTAAAGAGGGGTCTGGCTATATACTAAAGAAAGATCTGGCTATATACACTGAAGGGAGTCTGGCTATACACAGTAAAGAAGAATCCGCCTATATACACTGAAGGAGGATCTGGCTATACACAGTAAAGAGGGATCAGCCTATATATACTATATGGGGTGGGTGGTTATCTGGCTACATACCATGTAAGGGGATCATGTGGCTACCTATCCTAAATGGGGGGGTCATCTAGCTACCTATAATATAAATGGGGGAAGGGGCAGATCATTTGGCTATATTGTACTATAAATGGTCAGGAGCGCTCTGCTCATGCACATGACGCCGTCACTAATGTCCAACACCAGTGACCCAGAAGGCTGCCAGGGGGCATTTAGGTGTGTAAGGAAAAGGCAGAGGAGAACGGGGGGAGTGGTGTGCATCAAGATAGCTGCCAGTACATGCCTGCTCCCCCTGTTTATCCTACTTTATTCGGTTCTGGTATTCTTTAAGTCAAACATCTGATCTGCATGCTTGTTCGGCAACTATAGCTTAAAGTATTAGAGGTACAGGTTCAGCAGGACATCCAAGCAATGTGCTTTGTTTAAAAGGAAATAAGTGAATATGGCAGCCTCCATATCCCTCTCGGGTAAGTTGTGCTTTAAAGCTTGAAAAGATCAAGGAGAGGTTAGAGCATCTACTAATTTTTGTACTGCCTGTGTTATTACTGTCTAGGAGATTTAATCTCACTTTAGTTGCAATGTCACCTTTGATTCTATTGTAAATGCAAAGTGAGCATCAGGCCTTAATAAAGGGCTGCAATAACATCACAGTTCTACTCTTTTTTTCGTTTTTTTAATTGCTGTTGCTGCCTGAGTTGGGGAGATTTTCCTCAAACTCGTGACATCAATGAAAAACTGAAATAATTTTTAGATTTAGGTCAGTGCAGGGGCGTAGCAATAGGGGGTGCAGAGGTAGCGACCGCATCGGGGCCCTTGGGCCAGAGGGGCCCTGAAGGGTCCACCCTCTATCACAGTATTAGCTCTCTATTGGTCCTGTGCTGGTAATAATCACTTCTATAGATGCTTTGAATAGTAGTAATCCTTAACACACTGTTCCCCAACCCCTTCTTGCACCTCTGACACTATGGTTATCCTTGGCAGGTTTTGTTATGTATAGAGTGCTTGGGGGGGGGCCCCATGTAAAACTTGCACCGGGGCCCAAAGCTTTTTAGCTACGCCACTGGGTCAGTGCTATGTCTCGGAACAGGCACAAGTTGAGGTACCAGAATGTCTGCAGGCATCCTGCAGCTCAAAGTACCATGCTGCTGCGTGCAGTGTGTGCCATGCTGCCCCCTTTCTTTCCCGGGTACAGTCAGGACCGGTCCACCCATGATGTGGACTGAGTTGACTTCCTTAGGCGGCAGTAGTCTGGAGGCAGCACCAGGCAGAAACCCCTGCCCAGTGCCCAGCCACCCTGCTGTATGCAGCCAATGATGAGGATGGCAAGTGGAGGCAGAAGACGGAAGTCCAACTCTGGAAGAAGAGTGAAGCTGCTTGCCACCCACCCGTCCTGCCCAGCACCACTAGCAGAAGGTACACAAACCAGACCCCTTAGACCTTATATCAGCGGCGACCCGCAGCGATGCAGTGACAGGAGAGCGGTTCCCATAGCAACGCATATACAGGAAGCACTTACTTCCCGTATATGTGCCGTTACCAGGCAACAGCCCTCCTCTCTTCACTGCGGTGCTGCAGGTTGCTGCTGATCTGAGATCTAAGGGATTCAGGGTCTGTCGTGGGAGGAGGTGGCCACTAACTCGGAAGGTAATTGACTGGTGACCGGGGAGGGAGAGGGGAACAGACTGGCTACCTACTGGGTGCGCCTACCTGGCTAACTATACTTTGAGAAACTATACTGGCTACCTATACTAGGGGCAACTATACCTGGCTATCTACTGGAGGCACCTGTTCCTTGCTAACCTATACTGGTGGGCAACTATACCTGACTACCTACTGGGGGCAACTATACCTGGCTAACCTATATTGGGGGAACCTATACCTGGCTACCTACATACTGGCGGCACCTATGCCTCCCTACCTATACTGGGGGCACCTATGCCTGGCTGACCTATACTGGGGGCAACTATGCCTGGCTATCTATACTGGGGGCACCTATACTTGGCTACCTATACCTGTCTTCCTGTACTGTGGGCACCTATATTTGGCTACCTTTACTGGGGGCACATATATCTGGCTTCCTATACTGGGATCAGGCTCGTACTGGGCCGCCGGGGTGCTGGGAAAGTCCCTGGTGGGCCTTATCGTGCTCTAAAAATGGCGCCGGTGCCAGTTGCTCCAAGCAGCTTCCCTCCTGCTCCCTGCTGCCTCAGATTATCAGGGGACAGTAGAGGCAGAGTGGCAGAGCAGGGCGCACACTACCTGCAGATGCGTACACAGCAAATGCGGAAGTAACGTCATTAGTCACTACCAGGTAGTGTGCGCCCTGCTCTTCTGCTGCTATGCCTATACTGTCCCCCGCTGATCTGAGGTAAGATAGCGTGGCAATCGGCCCTCCCACCCTGGAAAGCCCCAGCCCTGCATATCACCCAGCACAGCAAATCCCTCAGCCATGCATAGCACCCACCTATGCCTAGCACCTAGCACAGCAAAGCCCCCAGCTTTGCATAGCATCCAACACAGTAAAGCCCCCAGCCCAGCAAAGCCCCCCCACCATGCATAGCATTCAGCACAGCAAAGCCCCCAGCCATGCATAGCACCCAGTACAGCAAAGCACCCAGCCCTACAAAGCACCCAGCAAAGCCCCCAGTCCTGCATAGCACCCAGCACAGCAAAGCACTCAGCCCTGAAAAGCACCCAACACAGCAAACACCCAGCCCTGCAAAGCAGGGGTGCTCATCCAGATTCCGGATATCCGGGTAACCTGGATATCCGAACTTTTTGGGCCTATTCGAACCGGATTCGGATTCCAGATAGTTGGTCAAATCCGGATAGCTATCGGCAGATAGTTGGCCGCATAATGCGGATATCCGGGGATATCCGGATACAAAATACTGTAACTAAGGTGATGACATCCTGGAGCCAATCAGAGGACTCCAGGCAGAAGCCTTCGCAAACAATCACAGAGGGGAACCCTGGCCGGCACCACCTGACCTCATTGAGCCAATCAGAGGCCTCCCAGCCTAAGCCCTGGCACCCAATCACAGAAAGGAACACTGGCCAGCCCCCCTGTATAATAAGGAGGGCTGCCATGATGAGACAGATTGTCCTGGCTTGCTGAATGCACACTGAGAGACATGTTCATTGATGAACCCCTTCACTACTCTATAGTTAAATCGTTAATTAGCTTGATTGATGTCTCATAGTGTGACAGTTAAGCTGGCCATACACTAGGCCGATTCCCGCCAGATCGACAGCAGATTCGATCACTGGGATCGAATCTGCTGTCACATCGTTCCCGCTACACGCCGAATTTCGATCTATTTCGTCCGATCCCGTCGATCGCTCCGTGCGGAAAATTACCGTCGATCACCCGCGAGTAGGGTGTGCGTCGCTAGCGGTGTTCGAGTGCCCGACGACCGACGCAATAGAGCGCCAATACATTACCTGCTCCGCCGGCGCGACTCACCCCGGTCACCGCTGCTCCGTCTCCGCGCTGGTCTCCGGGTCTTCACTTCTTCCTGCCCGGCAGGAAGTTTAAACAGTAGAGGGCGCTCTACTGTTTAAACTTCCTGCCGGGCAGGAAGAAGTGAAGCATGCTGGGGCCGGAGACCAGAGCGGAGACGGAGCAGCGGTGACCAGGGGCAGTCGTGCCGGCAGAGCAGGTAATGTATGCGGGCGGGGGGAGCACCACCACCACAGATTGTGAACGGTTTCAGGCTGCAATCGGTTCACAATCTGTTTGCTGTAAAGGTAGCCATACGATCCCTCTCTGATCAGATTCGATCAGAGAGGGATCTATCTGTTGGTCGAATCTGATGGCAAATCGACCAGTGTATGGCTACCTTTAGAGTATGTGCTGCTGGGCCAAGGGCTGTACACAGTGATAAGCTGTTCAGTGATTAACCCCTTCACTATCACTACACTATAGTTAAATCGTTCATTAGCTTGATTGATGGCATAGTGTGACATTTAGAGTGTGTGCTGCAGTGCTGCTGCAGCTGCTATGTGTCTGTATGTGTGCTGTGCACACACCAGGCCAGCTTCTGCCAGCTATGCCTATACTGTCCCCCGCTGATATGAGGTAAGATAGCATGGCAATCAGCCCTCCCACCCTGGAAAGCCCCAGCCCTGCATATCACCCAGCACAGCAAAGCCCTCAGCCATGCATAGCACCCAGCTATGCCTAGCACCTAGCACAGCAAAGCCCCCAGCGTTGCATAGCATCCAACACAGTAAAGCCCCCAGCCCAGCAAAGCCCCCCCCCCCCCCCCACCACCACCATGCATAGCATCCAGCACAGCAAAGCCCCCAGCCATGCATATAACGCTGTAAAGAAGACTGCTGAGCCCTCCAGACCTGCAATAACACATAAGCTCCACATAGGGTAATACTGTTCAGTCTGTGCAAAATTACTTCCAACTCCTCCACATCACCAGTGGCTTGTGCTCCCCAGGTGACAGTGGCTATAATGTACCCGCCTACCCTATCTCTAGATGCTCACCAGATATGAGCCACCCCAGCTTTCAGGTGGATCTTAAGAAGAAATTGGTAGGCAGCTCTCTTAACTCCGTAAGGGGAAGAAAGGAACTCCACATAGGGTAATACAGTTCAGGTATTAACACAGCTTGTACATCACTCCCATCAAAACACCACAGTGTCATCAAGTGAATGTGTCACTCCACAACTGCAAGCCACACTTCTCACCAGATTCGGCCCACCTTTAAATTCAGGTGGAGACTGCGTTTAAATTACTTCCAATTAGACCACGAACAATGCCTCTTTAAAGGTCTTTCCTTTTAATCCGGTATAAAATCTCAGTAAAAAAGATAAAAAACAATAGAAAGCCACATAGCGTAATATTGTCATAAAAGTTGCCTCTGTGCGCTCAATACATCTCACTTACGCGTCCAGAGTGTTTGTCAGCATATCACAAAGTCAGCATGCCAATGCCCATCTGCTACGTCCGGAGTGCCTCTCGGGAATCCGCGCTCACAGCTGTCCGCGCCGTCCCGCTCCGCTCCTTCCCCGAGATCACAGGGTTATCCGCCGTGCACCGCAATGTAGACTGGCCAGTCCGCTTCCTGTCATGCGCTCGACGTCTGGGCAGAGCTACGTCTGACGTCGAGCGCATTTGTACCTCGTTATCTCTGACTTTGTGTATGACCACGGCTTGATCTTGACTACGCTTTACTCTCTTCTGTTGTGTTCATATCTGCACATTACCACATCACGTATCAGCGTGATACCTGTTAGCGCTCAATATTGGTAAACGCAGTGTTTGGTCTGTCAGTGTGAAGCGGGCATAACCCTTACATTACCACTCTGGACATTTAAAAGCAGTCCTTTATTCCTCAAATGTAGGAATATTCTCTGATTTCTGCCCTTTAGGGATTAAAACCTGACTCGGTGTCAACTACATAATTTTTGGTGAAACTTTTGGCAAAGATCCCCCTCCGCCATGCCCCTGTCCAGGTGTTAGAGCCTTTGAAACTAGTTTTCCATCACTTTTGTGGCCAGAAACAGTCTTTGTAGTTTGTGAAATTCGCCTGCTCATTGAAGTCTATGGAGGTTCACCCAGTTCACGCGAATCCAAACTTTTACCGGATGTTCGGATTCGAGGTTCGCGAACCTAAAATCTGATGTTCTCGACATCTCTGATGCAGAGCTGAGATATCTAAGTAGTCAAGAAAGACAAGTGGTAATATTAACTATATGTTTCCACGTGGGCAGGCATTCTACTTCAGTCAGCATGAATTATTACTTACTAGTCAATGTTTCCCAATTCCTTGATTCTAAAAATTGTTTATGTTGAAATAGTAGTAAGTACAATGTATTATAGAAAAAGGCCATGCAACAAGCTGCTCACCATCACGTTAAGCAAGATGAATAGGAAGCAGGGAAAAAAAAGGTTTACACTGTAAAATATAAACCAACTGTATTGTTGCGAGTGAATAATGATAGCACAGCCGATGGTTTATGTATGTTTGCTCTTTGTATAAGAGTACAGAATGCTTCTAGCAGTTACAGAGTGTGCACACTGAATGCAGCTGTGGAGAAAGTAATTGGTCACAATGTCCTCAGTTCTGTGGCCATTTCTGGTTTCTGCCGAATATATCAATTTATAACTGTCAAGGGGAAATTGGAGAAGGGTAACATTGGGCTGCGTATAACAGACAGCTAGTCTGCAATGCATTAACACAAATAATAGAGGGGTGCTCTCTGCAGAGGGGTGCTGCCCAGTTCACCATAGGCCTGCCTACACTCCCTGATACTCTACTAACTGTTTCACTGCCACCAGCCTAAGCCTGAGGTAAATGTTTTTCTTTTCTCTCCATTGCAGTTGCTCTTGGTCTGGAGGTTGTTTTTTCCTATCTGTGCACCCCCTCTGCTGACAAAGGCTCATGGGGGCTGTATGTTTAATTCCCTGCTGATGCTACATCCTGTTGGTGCCAGAGTGACAGATGAGCAAGCCTGGCAGGCTCACATATTATACTGCAGAATGGTGGACATGCTGGCTCCTCTGACAGGGAAGGCTGCTAGTCGGCATGTGGCTGGGTGAATTCCTCTTTGCTGCAGGCCACAATGACATTCATCTTCGTTTACCAGAGAAAGGGCTCTGTTTAAGAGCAAAGTGATTTTGAGAAATGAGAAATACCGGCGTTGCTGGTTCTGTATACTATTACATTATTTTCTAATAAATCTCTATTAACGAATGGAAGTCTGTTAGCATCGTCTCTGTTTTGAAGAAATATTCCCATGTTTGGACAAAGTTTTTAATATGTCTTCAACATTGTATTTTTTTTCTTTTTATTTTATGACTTTATTATTTAATTTTACCTCTACAACTGCTAGAGTTTAAAAGCAGTACAACTTATCGTTATAAGTCTGTGACTCTGGGGGGGAAAAAGAGAGGATAGCTATACTCACCTCACCTGAACCTCCTCATCATCTGCCTGTCTGAACCTGGTCACACCCTACTCTTGGTATGCTCCATGTCTTCCAGCCACCAGAGGGCATCATCAGTTTAGATGAAGGAACTGAGGCACATAACTTTTCTTATTAATTTTCTAACCTTATATATTTCTCACCCCAATTGTACACACTAATTGAACAGCCATTGCCCAGTCCAAATGTGTCACATCATCTCAGTGCAGACATTTTAAAGTAGACCTGAACTCTTGCACAGGATAGAAGGAAAACAGAGAGAAATGCACCATCCATGTATTTAGAGAGTTTAGGCTGTCTTATTCCCCCCTCATCTGTGGCTAATCACAAGTGTAATTTAATCTCTCAGCTGTGGCAGATGATGGCTGCTAGAGATGTAGCGAACGGTTCGCCGGCGAACAGGGTTCGCGTTCGCCTGCACCAGGTGAACTTTTGCGGAAGTTCGTTTCGCCCCATAATGCACTATGAGGGTCAACTTTGACCCTCTGCATCACAGTCAGCAGGCACATTGTAGCCATTCAGGCTACACTAAGCCCTGGAGCCCCACCCCCCTTATATAAGGCAGGGTCCGGCGGCCATTACACTCACTCGTGTGCCTGCTAGAGAGAGGAAAGCTGCTGCAGACTTTTTCTCCTAGGGACAGATTAGTTAGGTTCTAGGCTGCTTTGCTTGCTCCTGACTGATTATTATTGCTTTTAAAGCACCCATCAACAGCAACAGCTCTTTTCAGAGCTCATCCTGTACATATTTTTTTTTCTGTGTGTCAAACTGACACTTTTGTTGCATGCAAAGCCTTGCTAATTGATAGTGTGTGTACCACTGCCAGCAGCCCAGCACATTCAGTGACTACCTGTGTGTGTGACAGGGAGCTGTACATTGTACTACCCAGTACTGCATATACCCCAGTACCTGTTGTGTTTACTTAACCCATCACTGCATATACCTAGCTTTGTGTTGAGTGAACCCAGCTCACTGCATCTAACTACCTGTTGTGTTGAGTGAACCCACCTGGCCACCTCACTGCATCTAACTACCTGTTGTGTTGAGTGAGAACCCACCTCACTGCATCTTAAGTACCTTTACTGTTCAGTGAACCCAGCTCACTGCATCTTACTACCTGTTGTGTTGAGTGAGAACCCACCTCACTGCATCTTAAGTACCTTTACTGTTCAGTGAACCCAGCTCACTGCATCTAACTACCTGTTGTGTTGAGTGAGAACCCACCTCACTGCATCTTAAGTACCTTTACTGTTCCGTGAACCCAGCTCACTGCACCTAACTACCTGTTGTGTTGAGTGAGAACCCACCTCACTGCATCTTAAGTACCTTTACTGTTCAGTGAACCCAGCTCACTGCATCTAACTACCTGTTGTGTTGAGTGAGAACCCACCTCACTGCATCTTAAGTACCTTTACTGTTCAGTGAACCCAGCTCACTGCATCTAACTACCTGTTGTGTTGAGTGAGAACCCACCTGGCCACCTCACTGCATCTAACTACCTGTTGTGTTGAGTGAGAACCCACCTCACTGCATCTTAAGTACCTTTACTGTTCAGTGAACCCAGCTCACTGCATCTAACTACCTGTTGTGTTGAGTGAGAACCCACCTCACTGCATCTTAAGTACCTTGTGTTGAGTGAACCCACCTCACTGCATATACCTAGCATCCCCCCGAGATGGACAAAATGGACAAACCAGGTAGAGGAAGAGGTAGACGCAGACCCAGAGGAAGGCCACCAGGCACCGGCAGGTCTGTGGCTGTGCGAGGTGGTGTTGCTGTGATTTCGTGCGGACCTGGCCCAAAATACAGTGCTCAGAAGAAGGCACGTGCCATCACTTCCCAAAATCGTGAGGAGGTGATTGAGTATTTAACACAGAACACCTCATCTCCCGCAGCCACCAGCGCTACAACAAGCACCACATCCGTTGCATTTTACACTTCGCAGGAGTTATTTGGTGGTGGTGGTGAAATCACTGATTCCCAGCCACTACTGCAACAACAACAAGAAGGCGCAGGTACACCACCTCATACGTCTGAGTTAGGTGGCGATAGTATGGAGGAGGGGGATGATGAACCACCTGAAGTTGGTGCAGTTGAGGAGGTGTCGGAAGAAAGCGCAGCTGGCCAGGAGGATTATGATGATGATTATACGGATACCACATATGTTCCTGGTAGAGGAGATGACAAGGGGGACAGTTCAGAGGAGGAGCCAGAGAGGAGTAGGAGGAGATGACTCCATGATAGAAGCAGAGGGAGCTCGTCCTCAGAAACAGCTGGGGGCAGTGTCCGGCGCCATGTATCGCCAGCTATGGCCAGCCAGCCAACATGCCCTTCAACGTCAGCTGCTGATGCCACCGTAGCGCCATCACCCCAGGGGGGCTCAGCGGTTTGGAAATTTTTTCATGTGTGTGTCTCAGATTGGAGCAAAGCCATCTGTTGTCTCTGCCAGCAAAAATTGAGCCATGGAAAGGCCAACTCTCACGTAGGGACAAGTGCCTTACGAAGGCACCTGGAGAGAAGGCACAAACAGCTATGGCAAGAACACCTGAGGAAAAGCAGCACCCCTCAAAAGACAAGCCCCCCTCCTTCTCCTCTTCCTCCTTCAGGTGTATCGTCTTCATCCACTTTCTCCCTTGCACCTTCACAGCCACCCTCCTCCACACCACCTCTTCCCTTCAGCGGTTCATTCTCCTCTGCCCACAGCAGTACCCAGCTGTCCGTGAAGGAAGTATTTGAGCGTAAGAAGCAAATGTCTGCCAGTCACCCTCTTGCCCGGCGTCTGACAGCTGGCGTGGCGGAACTATTAGCTCGCCAGCTATTACCATACAAGCAGGTGGAGTCGGAGGCTTTCCGCAAGTTTGTGGCCATTGGTACACCGCAGTGGAAGATACCAGGCCGCAATTATTTTTCACAAAAGGCCATACCCAAACTGTACCGTGCAGTTGAGAGGCAAGTGGTGTCATCTCAGGCCCACAGCGTTGGCTCAAGGGTCCACCTGACCATGGATGCCTGGTCTGCCAAGCACGGGCAGGGCCACTACATTACATACACAGCCCATTGGGTCAACCTGGTGACCGATGGCAGCAAGCAGGGAGTACGTGGCTGCGCAGCGGACCAACTTGTCACACCTCCACGGCTTGCAGGCAGGCCTCCAGCCACCTCCTCTCCACCTGCTGCCACCGCTTCGCTGTCGTCATCCTCCTCCTCCTCCTTGGCTGGTGCCGCGATCTCCTCTCCAGCTACACAGCCCCAGCACCCCAGGGCCTATGCTGCATGCCAGGTACGACGGTGTCACGCAGTGTTAGACATGTCTTGCCTGAAAGCGGAGAGTCACACTGGAGCAGCTCTCCTGGCTGCTCTTAACAAACAGGTGGAGCAATGGCTGACCCCGCACAAGCTTGAGATCGGCAACGTGGTGTGTGACAACGGCAGCAATCTCATTGCTGCGTTGAATTTGGGAAAGCTGACACACATACCCTGCATGGCACATGTGCTGAATCTGGTCGTGCAAAGATTTGTGTCCAAGTACCCAGGCTTAGAGGACGTCCTGAAGCAGGCCAGGAAGTTGTGTGGGCATTTCAGGCGCTCTTACAAGGCCATGGCACGCTTTGCGGACATTCAGCGTAGAAACAACTTGCCGGTGAGATGCCTGATTTGCGATAGCCCGACTCGCTGGAATTCCACCCTGCTGATGTTCTCTCGCCTGCTAGACCAGGAGAAAGCCGTCACCCAGTACCTGTATCATTACAGTACAAAGGACACAATCTGGGAGGATGGGGATGTTGTGGCCCAACAACTGGACACTGATGCGAAATGCATGCAGGGTCATGGAGCCCTTTGAGGAGGTGACCAAACTGGTGAGTCGCGGTGAGGGCACTATCAGCGACTTGATCCCCTACGCCTACTTCCTGGAGCGTGCCGTGCATAGAGTGGTGGATACAGCTGTGGAGGAGCATGAACGAGAAGAGTTACGGCAGCAGGAGTCGTGGGAGCCATTTACACCCGAACCCGATGTTCCCACAACATCTGTGGCAGCACAGAGGGGGAGGAGGAGGAAGAAGAGGAGTCATGTGGGGAAGGAGAGGAGTCAGACTCTGATGATGGTGATGATGAGAAAGGTGTTTCTGTGGAGGAGGAAGAGGCGGCGGAAGAAGAACAACCGCGGCAGCCGTCACAGGGGGCTTCTGCTGCTCCACGTTCCCGTGGTATTGTTCGTGGCTGGGGGGAGGAAGAGGAGTTGCATCCCGTCACTGAGGAAGAGCAAGAGGAGATGCAGAGTACGTCTGCATCCAGCTTTGTGCAGATGTCCTCTTTCATGTTGTCCAGCCTGTTGAGGGACCCCCGTATCAAAAAACGCAAGTCGAATGACCTGTACTGGGTGGCCACGCTACTAGACCCTCGGTACAGGCACAAAGTGGAGGACCTGTTAACAACTCAACACAAGGCGGAAAGGATGCAGCACTTGCAGAACAAGCTGTCGATGATGCTTTACAATGCGTTTAAGGGTGATGTGCCTGCACAACGTAATCAAGGTACCACTGGCAGTAACCCTCCTCCTCCCAAGTCCACGCAGGCAAGGACAGGACGCTCCAGCGATCTCAGGGTGATGTCGGACATGCGGACGTTCTTTAGTCTATCTCCTTGCCATAGTCCTTCCGGATCCACCCTCCACCAACACCTGGATTGGCAGGTAGCCGACTACCTGGCCTTGAGACACTGCGAAAAGCGACGATGAACCCTTGGACTACTGGTTGCGCAGGCTTGACCTGTGGCCAGAGCTGTCCCAATTTGCCATACAACTTCTCTCTTGCCCTGCCGCAAGCGTCCTGTCAGAAAGGACCTTCAGTGCAGCTGGAGACATAGTTACTGAGAAGAGAAGTCGCCTAAGTCACGACAGTGTTCAGTACCTGACCTTTATCAAAATGAATGAGGAATGGATCCCGGAGGGCTACTGCACGACCGAAGACTAAGTCAGTCCCCACACACAGCATCTCTGCCTGCAGGCCGCTTGCCTTCTCCGCCACCACCAACAGGGTCCAGGACTCTAGGCGGATTTCTGAATTTTTAAGGCCGGCCGCTACACTAATTTTTCTGGTGCGTGTACATGCCTGCCTAATTTTTCTGGCTGCACTGCGGGCGGCTGCAACAAAAAAACAAAAGGCATGTACATGTGCCCATCCCCCTTCGTGATCATTACCTTGCCGCGGTGAAGGGGCTTGCGTATCACAATCGAGCAATGACCACCGGCTATTTGAGTGTCTCGGGTGGGGGTGGCACACAAAAGATAATAAGGTCGTTGCTTCATTGTGGTCAGACCAAATTTGATCAGCTGGACAGTCACTGTTATTTATTTATTTATTTATTTATTTATTTATTGTATTTATAAAGCACCAACATATTACGCAGCGCTGAACATTAATTTAGGTTACAGACAATATTTAGTGGCTCAATGTTCTATCATTGAGCTACCACAGCCCGGCGACCATATGGGCTTGAAAAACGCCACGGCCTACACTCTGGCCGCGGTGCACACCAGTCCAGCACGGCCGTCACTACGCAAACAGCTGTTTGCGGTGCGTTACACAGTGAGTTTGGTGTGTCAGTGTGAAGCAGAACTCTAATTACACTCCCTGATTGGTGTATACACATGCAAGATGTTTGAAAGCACATTAGACCTGCAATTTAGCATTCAATGTGATTTCTGCCCTTAAAACGCTGATTTGCGTCACATCCAGATTTTTCCCCGGGACTTTTGGCATGTATCCCACTCCGCCATGCCCCCCTCCAGGTGTTAGACTCCTTGAAACATCTTTTCCCTCACTTTTGTGGCCAGCATAATTTTTTCTATTTTTCAAAGTTCGCCTCCCCATTGAAGTCTATTGCGGTTCGCGAACTTTTCCGCGAACCGAACCTTCTGCGAAGGTTCGCGAACCTGGTTTGCGAACCGAAAATTTGGAGGTTCGCGACATCTCTAATGGCTGCATCAGCAGAGCAGCTAGTTTGTAAACATAGTATGTTAACCTTATGTCTGCTTCCATGAAAGCAGTAAGAAGACACACTGCAGATTTATTGCAGGATTTGTACCAGCTGTTACAAAGAAATGTTTTTCTTTAAAGGTTATTATGCAGTTGCTTATCTTTGAGAGCAGAGCGGAGGAAGTTCAGGTCCACTTTAAATAACTATCTAAAGTATGTAGAAACTCTGAGTTTTGTGTAATGTATTTTAGCATAAATATAGTAATGTGTATTTCTATTAGAGATGTCGCGAACCTCCGATTTTCGGTTCGCGAACCGGGTTCGCGAACTTCCGCAGAAGGTTCGGTTCGCGGAAAAATTCGCGAACCGCAATAAACTTCAATGGGGAGGCGAACTTTGAAAAATAGAAAAAATTATGCTGGCCACAAAAGTGATGGAAAAGATGTTTCAAGGGGTCTAACACCTGGAGGGGGGCATGGCGGAGTGGGATACATGCCAAAAGTCCCGGTGAAAAATCTGGATGTGACGCAAAGCAGCGTTTTAAGGGCAGAAATCACATTGAATGCTAAATTGCAGGCCTAACGTGCTTTCAAACATCTTGCATGTGTATACATCAAACAGGGAGTGTAATTAGAGTTCTGCTTCACACTGACACACCAAACTCACTGTGTAACGCACCGCAAACAGCTGTTTGTGTAGTGACGGCCATGCTGGACTACTGCGCAACATGGCGTGATTGCTCTTCCTCACTCAGTTATGTCAGGTAATGTGTGACTTCCTTCTCAACCTTCCATGGCATTGTTAAAAAGCTTACGTTTTGTTTTTAATTTACATTTTCTACTTGCTGTGTACTTGTTCAGTACCGCTACAATGAGAATCCTGTGGAGGCGGGCAAGTCTGCCATTGTGACCCTGGGTAATGGCCGGGGAATGAGAGGTTTGAATCCGGTGTGGAGCCTGAGCAACGGCTACCACTACACATCCAAGGAGGGCAGCGGGCAGGCATGCACGCCCGCCCGCCCCGAGGTAGTGACCAAAAATAACAATACAGGAGGAGGACTTTCGAGGCCCTGCTGTGTATTTGAAATGAATGTACTTTAAATCCTTTAACGAGAACCAGTTATGGCGGGCAAAGATGACACCACATTCCTTTCACGAGAATCATATGGAGGCGGGCAAGTCTGTCATTTGTGACCCCGGGTAATGGCCAGGGAATGAGGGATGGAATCCGGTGTGGAGCCTGAGAAAGGCTACCACTACACATCCAAGGAGGGCAGCAGGTAGGCATGCACGCCCGCCCCGAGGTAGTGACCAAAAATAACAATACAGGAGGCGGACTTTCGAGGCCCTGCTGTGTATTTGAAATGAATGTACTTTAAATCCTTTAACGAGAACCAGTTATGGCGGGCAAAGATGACACCACATTCCTTTCACGAGAATCATATGGAGGCGGGCAAGTCTGTCATTTGTGACCCCGGGTAATGGCCGGGGAATGAGGGATGGAATCCGGTGTGGAGCCTGAGAAACGGCTACCACTACACATCCAAGGAGGGCAGCAGGTAGGCATGCACACCCGCCCCGAGGTATTGACCAAAAATAACAATACAGGAGGCGGACTTTCGAGGCCCTGCTGTGTATTTGAAATGAATTAACTTTAAATCCTTTAACGGGAATCCGTTATGGAGGGCAAGTCTGCCATTGTCACCGCGGGGAATGAAGGTTGGATTGCGGCCTGAAGTGGGAGCCTGCTGAGACCCATGCTGTAGCTGCCCTGACCGTGCTTTGCAGACCAGGCATCTGTGGTCAGATGGACCCTTGAGCCAGCGGAGGACAAACCAAGTCGAAAGCATTTGCCAAGAATGTTTTACGGAGGGCAAGTTTTTTTGCCCTTTTTTTAAATTTTTTGAAAATGATAGATGGTTGTATTTTTAAATTGTTTGAAAGTTTAAATGGTTGTATTTTTAAATTGTTTGAAAGTTTAGATGGTTGTATTTTTAAATTGTTGGAAAGTTTAGATGGTTGTATTTTTAAATTGTTTAAAAGTGTATCCATTCTTCCTCCCCCCAGCCACGAACAATACCATGGGAACGTGGAGCAGCAGAAGCCCCCTGTGACGGCTGCCACGGTTGTTCTCCGCTGCTTGTCTTTTGAGGGGTGCTTCTTTTCCTCAGGTGTTCTTGCCATAGCTGTTTGTGCCTTCTCTCCAGGTGCCTTCGTAAAGCACTTGTCCCTACGTGACAGTTGGCCTTTCCACGGCTCAATTTTTTCTGGCAGAGACAACAGATGGCTTTGCTCCGATCTGAGACACACACGTGAAAAAATTTCTAAACCGCTGAGCCCCCCTGGGCTGATGGCGCTACGGTGGCATCAGCAGCAGCTGACGTTGAAGGGCATGTGTGCTCCCTGGCCATAGCTGGCGATACATGGCACCGGACACTGCCCCCAGCTGTTTCTGAGGACGAGCTCCCTCTGCTTCTATCATGGAGTCGTCTCCTCCTACTCCTCTCTGACTCCTCCTCTGAACTGTCCCCCTGGTCATCTCCTCTACCGGGAACATATGTGGTATCCGTATAATCGTCATCATAATCCTCCTGGCCAGCTGCGCTTTCCTCAGACACTTCCTCAAGTGCACCAACTTCAGGTGGTCCACCATCATCCCCATCCACACACGTTACGTCCATACTATCGCCACCTAACTCAGACGTATGAGGTGGTGTACCTGCGCTTTCTTGTTGTTGTTGCAGTAGTGGCTGGGAATCAGTGATTTCACCACCACCACCAAATAACTCCTGCGAAGTGTCAAATGCAGCGGATGTGGTGCTTGTTGTAGCGCTGGTGGCTGCGGGAGATGAGGTGTTCTGTGTTAAATACTCAATCACCTCCTCACGATTTTGGGAAGTGATGGCACGTGCCTTCTTCTGAGCACTGTATTTTGGGGCAGGTCCGCATGAAATCACAGCAACACCACCTCGCACAGCCACAGACCTGCCGGTGCCTGGTGGCATTCCTCTGGGTCTGCCTCTACCTCTTCCTCTAACTGGTTTGTCCATTTTGTCCATCTCGGGGGTATGCTAGCTATATGCAGTGAGGTGGGTTCTCACTCAACACAACAGGTAGTTAGATGCAGTGAGGTGGCCAGGTGGGTTCACACTCAACACAACAGGTAGTTAGATGCAGTGAGCTGGGTTCACTCAACAGTAAAGGTACTTAAGATGCAGTGAGGTGGGTTCTCACTCAACACAACAGGTAGTTAGATGCAGTGAGGTGGCCAGGTGGGTTCACACTCAACACAACAGGTAGTTAGATGCAGTGAGCTGGGTTCACTCAACAGTAAAGGTACTTAAGATGCAGTGAGGTGGGTTCTCACTCAACACAACAGGTAGTTAGATGCAGTGAGGTGGCCAGGTGGGTTCACACTCAACACAACAGGTAATTAGATGCAGTGAGCTGGGCTCACTCAACAGTAAAGGTACTTAAGATGCAGTGAGGTGGGTTCTCACTCAACACAACAGGTAGTTAGATGCAGTGAGGTGGCCAGGTGGGTTCACACTCAACACAACAGGTAATTAGATGCAGTGAGCTGGGTTCACTCAACACAAGGCTAGGTATATGCAGTGATGAGGTGGGTTAAGTAAACACAACAGGTACTGGGTAGTTAGATGCAGTGAGCTGGGTTCACTCAACAGTAAAGGTACTTAAGATGCAGTGAGGTGGGTGCTCACTCAACACAACAGGTAGTTAGATGCAGTGAGGTGGCCAGGTGGGTTCACACTCAACACAACAGGTAATTAGATGCAGTGAGCTGCGTTCACTCAACAGTAAAGGTACTTAAGATGCAGTGAGGTGGGTTCTCACTCAACACAACAGGTAGTTAGATGCAGTGAGGTGGCCAGGTGGGTTCACACTCAACACAACAGGTAATTAGATGCAGTGAGCTGGGTTCACTCAGCACAAGGCTAGGTATATGCAGTGATGAGATGGGTTAAGTAAACACAACAGGTACTGGGTAGTTAGATGCAGTGAGCTGGGTTCACTCAACAGTAAAGGTACTTAAGATGCAGTGAGGTGGGTTCTCACTCAACACAACAGGTAGTTAGATGCAGTGAGGTGGCCAGGTGGGTTCGCACTCAACACAACAGTTAGTTAGATGCAGTGAGCTGGGTTCACTCAACAGTAAAGGTACTTAAGATGCAGTGAGGTGGGTTCTCACTCAACACAACAGGTAGTTAGATGCAGTGAGGTGGCCAGGTGCGTTCACACTCAACACAACAGGTAGTTAGATGCAGTGAGCTGTGTTCACTCAACACAAGGCTAGGTATATGCAGTGATGAGGTGGGTTAAGTAAACACAACAGGTACTGGGTAGTTAGATGCAGTGAGCTGGGTTCACTGAAAAGTATACAGTAAAGGTACTTAAGATGCAGTGAGGTGGGTTCTCACTCAACACAACAGGTAGTTAGATGCAGTGAGGTGGCCAGGTGCGTTCACACTCAACACAACAGGTAGTTAGATGCAGTGAGCTGGGTTCACTCAACACAAGGCTAGGTATATGCAGTGATGAGGTGGGTTAAGTAAACACAACATGTACTGGGTAGTTAGATGCAGTGAGCTGGGTTCACTCAACAGTAAAGGTACTTAAGATGCAGTGAGGTGGGTTCTCACTCAACACAACAGGTAGTTAGATGCAGTGAGGTGGCCAGGTGGGTTCACACTCAACACAACAGGTAGTTAGATGCAGTGAGCTGGGTTCACTTAACAGTAAAGGTACTTAAGGATGCAGTGAGGTGGGTTCTCACTCAACACAACAGGTAGTTAGATGCAGTGAGCTGGGTTCACTCAACAGTAAAGGTACTTAAGATGCAGTGAGGTGGGTTCTCACTCAACACAACAGGTAGTTAGATGCAGTGAGGTGGCCAGGTGGGTTCACACTCAACACAACAGGTAATTAGATGCAGTGAGCTGGGTTCACTCAACACAAGGCTAGGTATATGCAGTGATGAGGTGGGTTAAGTAAACACAACAGGTACTGGGTAGTTAGATGCAGTGAGCTGGGTTCACTCAACAGTAAAGGTACTTAAGATGCAGTGAGGTGGGTTCTCACTCAACACAACAGGTAGTTAGATTATTATTATTATTATTATTTAGTATTTATATAGCGCCGACATATTACGCAGCGCTGTACAGTGTATATATATATATCTTGTCACTAACTGTCCCTCAAAGGAGCTTACAATCTAATCCCTACCATTGCCATATGTCTATTTTATGAAGTGTAAGTACTGTAGTCTAGGGCCAATTTTTTAGAGGGAGTCAATTAACTTATCTGTATGTTTTTGGAATGTGGGAGGAAACCGGATTGCCCGGAGGAAACCCACGCAGACACGGAGAGAACATACAAACTCTTTGCAGATAGTGCCCTGGCTGGGATTCGAACCAGGGACCCAGCGCTGCAAGGCGAGAGAGCTAACCACTACGCCACCGTGCTGCCCCGTGATGCAGTGAGGTGGCCAGGCGGGTTCACACTCAACACAACAGGTAGTTAGATGCAGTGAGCTGGGTTCACTCAACAGTAAAGGTACTTAAGATGCAGTGAGGTGGGTTCTCACTCAACACAACAGGTAGTTAGATGCAGTGAGGTGGCCAGGTGGGTTCACACTCAACACAACAGGTAGTTAGATGCAGTGAGCTGGGTTCACTCAACAGTAAAGGTACTTAAGATGCAGTGAGGTGGGTTCTCACTCAACACAACAGGTAGTTAGATGCAGTGAGGTGGCCAGGTGGGTTCACACTCAACACAACAGGTAGTTAGATGCAGTGAGCTGTGTTCACTCAACACAAGGCTAGGTATATGCAGTGATGATGTGGGTTAAGTAAACACAACAGGTACTGGGTAGTTAGATGCAGTGAGCTGGGTTCACTGAACAGTATACAGTAAAGGTACTTAAGATGCAGTGAGGTGGGTTCTCACTCAACACAACAGGTAGTTAGACTTAGATGCAGTGAGCTGGGTTCACTCAACACAACGCTAGGTATATGCAGTGATGAGGTGGGTTAAGTAAACACAACAGGTACTGGGTAGTTAGATGCAGTGAGCTGGGTTCACTCAACACAAAGCTAGGTATATGCAGTGATGAGGTGGGTTAAGTAAACACAACAGGTACTGGGGTATATGCAGTACTGGGTAGTACAATGTGCAGCTCCCTGTCACACACACAGGAAGTCAGTCACTGAATGTGCTGGGCTGCTGGCAGTGGCACACACACTATCAATTAGCAAGGCTGTGCATGCAACAAAAGTGTCAGAAAAAAAAATGTACAGGTTGAGCTCTGAAAAGAGCTGTTGCTGGGTGCTTTAAAAGCAATATTAATCAGGCAGGAACAAGCAAAGCAGCCTAGAACCTAACGAATCTGTCCCTAAGAGAAAAAGTCTGCAGCAGCTGTCCCTTTCCTCTCTCTAGCAGGCACACGAGTGACTGTAATGGCCGACGGAGGCTGCCTTATATAAGGGGGGGTGGGGCTCCAGGGCTTACTGTAGCCTGAATGGCTACAATGTGCCTGCTGACTGTGATGCAGAGGGTCAAAGTTGACCCTCATAGTGCATTATGGGGCGAATCGAACTTCCGGAAAAGTTCGCCTGGCGCAGGCGAACGCGAACCCCCAATGTTCGCCTGGAACCGTTCGCCGGCGAACCGTTCGGTACACCTCTAATTTCTATGTCCTGAAATGGGGCCCTGATCCATATGCAATAAACATGTATTATTATAGCTTGTCCCACTCATTATGTACAAAGAAAGACTTGCACTGTGCTTATACTGATAGTAATCTGGCTAAACTGTGTGCTATCAGTGAAGTTCTACTAAAATGTTCCCACTGCTTCTGAAGGCTGCCTTCTCCCTTGTGATTCTCACTTTCTGCTCCTTATCATCCCTATTCCAATCTTATCTGTGCTTCAGCAAATGCAGGGTATCAGAGTAGGACCGTCATGAGCCATTCTGAAAACTACTGGAGTGATGTGGCAATATGTACACAATGCATAATGCACAATAGAAATTCTCTTTTACTAGACAAATACATTTTTTTATGCAGATTTTTTACACCAAACTTTAAAGGTAGAAAACTGATGGAGAAAAGCAGGAATATTTGGGGCTTCAGCCTCAAGAACTGTTTTACCTAGAAAGTGCCTGAAACCTCAGCAACAACAAAATCAATGTAACTTCCCCCTTGTTCTTACCTTTCAGGGCTGGAACCCACTAGGCCAATTTTGTGAGCGTTTAGGGAGCGATTCACAATGCTAGCAATTTCCCTAAACACTCAGCTAATGTTAATGGATGGGCCAAATTTCACTGGAGCGATTGCGATTTCCAAAATCGCATACGCAGGACATGCAGCATTTTTAGCGTTTAGCGTTAGCATTTCTGCAATGTAAAGTATATAAACGCTGGCGTAATCGCTTGTCAAAACCTACACAGAGCAATTTTGCTAGCATTTTTAAATTACTGCACATTGTAAAAGAATTAAAATTAATTGAAAGGACCAATCAGAATTAAAAATGCTAATCGCTAATCGCTACACAATCGCTGGTAAAACGCTTATGCTGGGAATACACGGTAAGTTCTTGAGCCATTTAGATTATCTGATCTCCCAATGAGAATGATCTCTGCGCTCTCCCTCCTCCACAGAAACAATTCACTGAAGCAGTATGTAAACCCCTTACGGGTACAGACTCACCAGATCCAAGGGTCTAATCGACCAAGTCTCGCATTCGGGGTGTGGGCCCCCCCGTTGCCTCTCTGGCTCTCAAGTGTCGTCGTCTGCCTCCTCCAACTCGTATGTTCTCCAAGCAGCTTAATGGAAGGGGGTATAAAAAACAAAAAGAGGACCCGCCTCTAATCGTGCATTACTTCTTTTATTTTAAAAAAGTTTTTTAAAACAGATTATCAGCATAAAGGGCTGGGCGGCATGAGACTACAGTACATATGGCTTGTAAGAGGACTTAGCTCCGGGTGGCCGCCTCAATCATTGCCACTGCCGCTCTCTGTGCCGCCGCGGCTTATAAAAAAACCTGCGCCAGGAATCACATTAGGTGACGCCGCTCAGCTCCATTTGATCACGTACACGTCACACGTTATGCGTGTACACACGTACGTCACTCAGAGGCTCCACCCTACGCGTTTCGCTGGTAACAGCTCATCAGGGGCTTACCGTACCGAAGTATGTGCTACCTTTATATTTCCTTAAACCCTCCCGGCTGCCATACAGGAAGTAACTCCCCCTTCACAGACTGCATAGATGTTTCGGTATTATGGCAACCATTATAGCAACCACATTATCAGAAATGAAATCAATTAATTCGGCTTAATTGAAGTCAAATTAATTTATTTAATTTCCCTTAATGTGGTTGCCATAATGGTTGCCATAGTAACGAAACATCTATGCAGTCTGTGAAGGGGTGTTACTTCCTGGATGGCAGCCGGGAGGGTTTAAGGAAATATAAAGGCAGCAAATACGTCACTACGGTAAGCCCCTGTTGAGCTGTTACCAGCGAAACGCGTAGGGTGGAGCCTCTGAGTGACGTACGTGCGTACACGCATAACGTGTGACATGTACGTGATCATTTGGAGCTGAGCGGCGTCACCTAATGTGATCCCCAGCGCCAGGGCCGGTTCAAGGGGCCCTGGGGCAAACTTCATCGTTGCCCCCCCCCATTACCCCTCTGCTCCCTGGGGCCCTGCTGCAAGTATATTAGCAGCCATAATCACCTTATCTCCGTCGGGTGAGCAGGCAGACAGCGGCTGCACTCGGAGACACTTTGTCTCCCTCCCACTTTATGACCCGGCGCGTCATGTGTAAACACACGCCGGGTCATAGAGTGGGAGGGAGACAGAGTGTCTCCGAGTGCAGCTGCTGCCGCCCGCTCACCCGATTGGGATAAGGTGATTATGGCTGCTAATATACTTGCAGCAGGGCCCCGGGGAGCAGTGCGAGCAGGAAGGGGGGTCGGGGGGGAAGAAAATATCGCAGGGTCGGCTGCGGCGCTGCTGGGGCCCAAGCAGAGGTCGGGGCCCCGGGGCAAATGCCCCTTTTGCTTCTATGGTAGCGCCAGCCCTGCCCGGCGCAGGTTTTTTTATATGCGGCAGCAGCGCAGAGAGCGGCAGTGGCAATGATTGAGGTGGCCACCCAGAGCTAAGTCCTCTTACAAGCCATATGTACTGTAGTCTCATGCCGCCCAGCCCTTTATGCTGCTAATCTGTTTTTAAAAATTGAAACTTTTTTAAAATAAAAGAAGTAATGCATGATTAATGGCGGGTCCTCTTTTTGTTTTTTATACCCCCTTCCATTAAGCTGCTTGGAGAACATACGAGTTGGAGGAGGCAGACGACGACACTTGAGAGCCAGAGAGGCGACGGGGGGCCCACACCAGGAATGCGAGACTTGGTCGATTAGACCCTTGGATCTGGTGAGTCTGTACCCGTAAGGGGTTTACATACTGCTTCAGTGAATTGTTTCTGTGGAGGAGGGAGAGCGCAGAGATCATTCTCATTTGGACTTTTTAGCCAGAGTAACCTGGTATACCCTGCAGCACCCCGAAATTTTAGTGAACTGTTTCAATATATAGGTTACAGCCCAACATATGGACCATAAGTGTTAGCACCCAAAGGTGCCTCTATTTTTAAGCACTAGCACCTAAGGATGCCTTCATTCCCTGAACTTGTATCTATTGTGAATTGTAACTGACTGTGAGCGCTGAATGTAAATTTATTGGATGTCCGATCTCCCGCCCGATCGATTCCGTGCTCGATTTCGCATAGGGAAAAATGGGAAAACATGAGAAGAACGAATGGAAGATAAGAGAATCGGGCACAAAATCGAGCGGGGAATCGATCGGGCAGCAGAATCCAGCCGCAAAAATGCACCGTGTATTCCCAGCATTACACTTTTTAAAGTCGCTACCAAAATCGCCAGAAAACGCTCATGAAATTGCTTACAAAACTCTCATTAAAAATGCTAGTGATTGAGATTAGCGATAGTGTTTTGTAGTGAGTTTCAGGCCTCAGGCTGTTTTACACAACAATTTTCTAGATCCTCAGTGAATTGATTAAAAGAAAAGAAAATGCTACATGGTTGGCCAGTAAAAATAATTTATTGTTGAAAAAATAGCTCCTAAGACGATCTGATTTCTATAAAACAAGATTCCCTCTGTTTTCTACAAAAGCCATTTAGTCCGGATGTTTTGTTTTGCACTGCCTTCTGTATGTTTTATATGTGTTATGTTGATTTATGTTTTGTTGATGTCCCAAATACACACTCCTGTGGAACTGCTCTGGTATAGTACAAAAACTCACTTTCACAGTAATGTCCAGGTCCAGGATGAAGATATCTTGATATTATTTTCTGAGTTCAGCTGTGAAATATAATTCACAACACCCATGTCTGCAATACATGGGAAGTTTTTCTTAAACAGTCTCTTGTCAGTCTACTTAAAATACTAAAACACTGAAGAGTTTTTGCAACTGTAATGAGATCAAGATAACCTTTGACACTTAAATGGTTCAGGTCAAACACAAGTCGACCTCTGACCTTGAAGCAACTGAAATTTCACATCAGGGATGATAAATTTGATTGTCTCCAATGCAAGGACAATTTCTCAGATTTGGTGAAATAGAATGTTTGTGCAATATTTAACCACTTCACAACTGAGGGGTTTTACCCCTTCAGCATCCAAGCAATTTTCACCTTTCAGCTCTCCTTACATCCATTCGCCTATAACTTTATCATTACTCATCACAATGAAATGAACTATACCTTGTTTTTTCGCCACCAATTAGGCTTTCTTTAGGTGGGACATTATGCCAAAAATTATTTTATTCTAAATGTGTTTTAATGGGAAAAGAGGACACAATTTGGAAAAAAAAATCGATATTTTTCAGTTTTTGGCCATTATAGTTTTAAATAATACATGCTACCATAATTAAAATCCTTGTAATTTATTTGCCCATTTGTCCTGGTTATTACACCATTTAAATTATGTCCCTATGACGATGTTTGGCGCCAATATTTTATTTGGAAATAAAGGTGTATTTTTTCAGTTTTGTGTCCATCCCTAACTACAGGCCCATACTTTATAAAATAGCAGTGTTATACCCTCTTGACATAAATATTTAAAGAGTTCTATCCCTAAGGTAACTATTTATGTTTTTTATGTAAATTTTTAATTTTTTTACTTTTTTTTTTTACAAAAGAAATTGGTAACAATTGGGGAGTAAAGAGGTAATTTAAAATGTAAAAATATATGTATTTGTATATAAAAATGTTTTTAACTGTAGTTTTACTATTTGGCCACAAGGGGCTTGATTCACAAAGCGGTGCTAACCTACTTAGCAAGTCTAAAGTCTTTAGACGTGCTAACCAGGGTGCTAAGTAGGTTAGCACCGGATTTCTCAATCAGATCGCGCGCAAAGTTTTGCGCGCGCAAAGTCCTGTGCGCGCGCTAAGTCCCATAGGCTTTAATGGGCACTTTGCGCAGAGCGCCCTGCGTTCTGTGCAGTGCGCGCGTAAAGTTTTACGCGCATAAAGTTTTGCGCGGATAAAGTTTTGCACACGAAAACCTCGTTAAGACGTGCTAAGGGGGTTTTCACAGGCGTGCTAACAGTTAGCACCGCTTTGTGAATCAAGCCCAAGATGGCCACAGTAATTTTTTGTGAATGGTCTTGTAAGTGTAGTAAGTACGCTTACAGGAAGTGTAGAGTGGATGGGAAACATTTTTTTTACACAATGATTGAGCAGCTTCTCCTAGAAGCAGCCGATCATTGCTGCGGAGACATAGATCAAGGTGTTCCCGTTCATTGATCTCCAAGCGAGCGGGCGGCAGTGTGCGGGAGCGCGCGCACATGCGAGCGGGAGCGCGGACAGTGGCGGTAGCAGCAGGGGTGCGTATATCTACGCTCCGGGTGGGGAAATGAAGTTAAAGTGTACCTTAAGTGTCCCAAAAAAATTGAGTTTTACTCACCTGGGGCTTACCTCAGCCCCCTGCAGCTGATCGGTGCCCACGACGAGTCGCTCTGATGCTCCGGATCCCGCTGGCGGCCACTTCCGGTTTCGCCGTCAGGACCCGTCAGGCTGGGGAACGCGGCTTATACTACGCGTTCCCAGCCAAAATAGCACCCCTATGCGGCCATATGTCCGCATACGGGTGCCTATGCAGCGAGACAGCGTGTCTCAGAGTACAGCCGCTGCCCTATCCTTAGTTTTTGTCCTCTAAACCTAGGTGCATTTTATAGTGCGTAGCGTCTTACGGAAGTTGTTTATACAGTATTATGCGGTGCCCTTTTATACAGTTGGTGCTAATAGAGAAAAGATTTGCATTGACGCGATTGGGATGCCCTTTTTTAGTAGGCACCATTATTACTTGAAACCCTCTAGGTCACTGGATGAATGGGTTTTTTATCATTTGTATATGTAATGTTTCAATCCGAGAAGTAAAGAAATAAAATATATTCATAGTTTGACACAGCATTGGATTAATTATTTTAATCTTTGTAGAAAATATTGATGGTTGTAGGCATAAATAAACATAACCTAAGCATAAAACTTCTGACATTTGAAAATGATTTCCAGCATAAATGGAACTTTGGAGCCCATTTATCATGGAAAAAAATCTGAAATCCCTCACTATTCCTTCTGCTTTTAAAGAGAACCCGAGGTGGGTTTGAAGAATATTATCTGCATACAGAGGCTGGATCTGCCTATACAGCCAAGCCTCTTTTGCTATCCCAAACCCCCCTAAGGTCCCCCTGCACTCTGCAATCCCTCATAAATCACAGCCACGCTGCTGACAAACAGCTTGTCAGAGCTGGCTGTGTTTATCTCTATAGTGTCAGTCTGCTGCTCTCCCCGCCTCCTGCAGAACTCCAGTCCCCGCCTGCATCCCTTCCCTCCCTGCTGATTGGAGGGAAGGGACGGGGCAGGGACCGGAGCTATGCAGGAGGCGAGGGAGCAGCTGAGACTGACACTACAGATGTAAACACAGCCTCACAGCATGGCTGTGATTTATGAGGGATTGCCCGAGTGCAGGGGGACCTTAGTGGGGTTTGGGATAGCAACAGAGGCTGGGCTGTATAGGCAGATCCAGCCTCTGTATGCAGATAACATTCTTTAAACACACCTCGGGTTCTCTTTAAATAAGTAGGTGAAAAGAATGCCCTTCTCTAGCCTTATCTCCCTACCATAGTCTAAATCCATGTACTCACACTAGTTCATTGTTGTCTGAAACATCCAATGAAAACAGATATCACGGTATCATAGGACAATCATTGTAAACAATGTAGCCAAATGATTATGACAAGTGACCGATATTGGCTATTCTGTACCAGCCAACTGGCTGATCAACTCAGACATCTATTGGCCAAATATTGTGTAGTCAGCCGAGTGTGTACAACGTGTTCAAATGAAATTGTTCCAAAACATGTATGCATACATGTCATGGGAAATGTAATTTCCACTTCTGCGCACAGTAGTAAAACCCGGGGTATATCTACTGCACATTGGATCAGCTCCCCTTCTCCCTGCAGAGATCTGTCGGTAGAGATAAGATTGGAGCACAATGGAGCCAAAAAAGCACTCCAGGTGGCAGTGTTGCAACCATATGGTGAGGCATACAGTATAATAAAAGTATGCATCACTGCCCCTGTAAACGGGCACGTTGCCCTGTAAATGCACTGCCTGTTGTGTGCGTTACCCCAATGGAACACACCGCACCGCATTCAAAGTGATAACCCTATAGGAATATCATTGCCTCCTGACACAACAGACATAATTTGAAAGGGTCGTTAAGCCTCGTCCGCACACTAGATAATTCTCAGTTGAGGTGGCCAGACTGGCTATCGCGGCTTTCAATTTGAAGTTCTATGGTGGCCCCAATCCTCCCCATATATTGTTCTCCTCTTTACCCAATTATGTGTATGTGGTGGGTTTTAGGGCCCACTCATGGGAGAATAAGTGGGCCCTGAAAACAATGAGTAGGCCCTGGTTCCCAGCTGGAGAAATAAAGGGAGTTAGAGCAGGAGAGCTCTGGCTCTCCAGCTGGGAACCAGTCTATTGGAAGTCTCAGTGAAGTGAGCATGCTCATATTCATTGGGAATGGGTGAGTTTACAGGCACTTCTGGTTCAGAATCTGGAGAAAAAATGTGGGACTGGGGGAACAGAGGACCCTGAAGCCCATGGACACCTCCAACTGGTATTGGTAAGGAAACCCAACATGGCAACATAGTTCAATAAATACATTACAATGGCAACTGTTTTAGGGGTAGAATATATCAGGCACAAAGTAAATAGTCTATTCTTAAAGGGACTCAGAGATCAAATAAATAAAAAAATGATACATGCCTGGGGCTTCCTCCACCCCCATACGCACGAATCGCTCCCACGCCGGCAGCCTGCAGCTATGAGAAGTGGGTCCCGTCACTGCCGTCAGTCAGAGCCAGTCTAGTTTTCATCTCTGGTACACGTTAAAGGTTATGTTTTAGAAGCAGAGCAAACAGGCATGCTTAAGGTAGTGGTGTAACAACAAGCTAAGGGTGCCCCAGCTAAATTGGCATGGGGAAACTGGGGATCCTAAATTCCTCCAGGGCTATGGAACACATACTTGCTGCAGTGAGACCACCGTGGAATGGAGGAGGCAGGGGTGTATCTGGGTAATATAGAGCCTATGGCAAACACTGAAATTGTACCCCCCCCCCCCCCCCAATCAGAACCCCCTTCCCCTCTGAAAACAGCATCCTTTCTCATGTACATGTGTTATGGTTTCAGGTGTTTTTGGCTTGGGATATTGCTGAAGTTACTTTCTGGGAAATATCTCTTCTTATTTCTTCTCTGTCCTCTTTTCTAACACTAAGCTAAGTGAGCCCTCCATACAGAAATTAAGTAGCCATGTTCCCCAGATAACAATTAATCTGATCTGAGGCATGGGGGCGCTGCACAGGGGCAGGTATGGCGCCCCATGGTGCTGTGGCACCGATGGCACAAGCCACGCCTACACCCCTCTAGATACGCCTCTGGGAGGAGGAAGGGGAAGCCCCGATAGGATCCAGAAGCTTCCCCCTCCCAAGGTGAGTACCCCTGGGGAACTTTTTTTTTATTACAGAGTGTCTTTAACTGAATGTTTGAGCACAGTGTTATTCCAGTTCTGTTTTATAAAAAAAAAATGAAAATGTGTTTTTTTTTCCAATTATGCCACGGCGTCCGATCTGGGGACAGGCCGTGACAACAAAGGTAGGGGTGGCCACAGAACTCTTGGCTTCTTCAAAAAGGCAGATGTAGGTACGGGTTTTCAGAATGTTAATAATTTACAGGTGAGTAAATGGTCTTTTTAAAGCCCCCTTTCTGATTTATTGGAAATATTAGACAGGCAGGTAATTTATTCTTGAGCATGCTGGAGGTGCTCTTTAAATACCTTGATATCAAGCAATAAATCTGGTTTGTGTTAGCTAACAACACACATAATAATCATTTGGCTCTGTTTCTAACAAGTTTCATTATTTTGATCAATTTGGCCAAATATTATTTATCTGTCTTGTGAATCATTAGTAACTTTAACTACTAAGCGACTGAGCGCAGCAGCCCCAGGACCGCTCCATGCCGATTGCTCCATGCCGACCGCTGTTCAGAGACTGTTAAGCTAAGTACTCACGGGGGGACAATTGTAGCTGTCGCTGCGCACGGGAGCGTGTGCGCGACAGTTCGGCGACAGTTCATCGCCAAGTCCTTCTGCATCCACACGGCAGCAGAGGGATTAGCGATGCGGCGGAAGCTGTCGCCGAGGTTCCTCCCCCCCCCGCCGGAAGCTCCGTGTGCCGTGTGTGGGTAGCTGTTGCTAGCCCGCATACACATGCGGGACTAGCGACAGTTCCGGCGAGGTTGCGGCGACGGCTGTAGCCGGCGATTGAACATGTCAATCGCCTGGCGACAGCTCCGACGGGCGACGGTTCGGGGCGCGCGCGTCATACACACGGGCGAACCGTCGCCGCAACATGCGCGTGCCACGTGGTTGCGGCGACGGCCGTACCCCGTGTGTATGAGCCTTTAGACAGCACTGCGATCTACGGCAGCGATGCACTGGGGACACGGCTGTCTTCCTGGGCAGCACAATGACAGCCGATCACACTGATTGGCTGGATGGGGGAGGGAGGGAGGCAGGGATCATTAAAAAAAAATAAATTTAAATAATGAAATAAATATTTATAAAAAAATAAATAAACACTGAAGGAGCGATCAAAGCCCACCAACAGGGAGCTAGATTGGTGGGCATAAAAGGAAGGGGGGAATCACCTGTGTGCTGAGTTGTACGGCCCTGCAGCAAGCCCTTAAAGCTGCAGTGGCTTATATTGTAAAAAAAAGGCCTGGTCACTAGGGGGGTTTAAGACTGCGATCCTCAACTGGTAAAATTAGTTTCATGCCATTGAATCGAAAATAGAACCACTGGGTCGGTCAGAACAATCTGAACAAATATACTTTAAAAAGTGGGTTTTTTTTTTACTGACTTCATTAAATGATAATTTATCTACTAGAAATCCATGGTCACTGTGCGGTTAGATAATCCAGTGGACCATCCTCCTGAAAGTGACTTTATAGGACATCTGTAGATAAGTGGTGAATTATTGCCATCTGCTGGTCACACTCCAAAATAATGAAGGAAGAACTGCATTTCAGAAGTTGATTTACTGTACTTGCTTACCTAAACAATCTGCTCCAAGTATTCTCACTCCGTTGGCCCTTTTACACTTAATTAGTTGTTCTCAGTTATAACTGAAAGCAAACTGATTTTTAAAGTACTGCCCATGTTTTCCTATGGCTCAGTTCCCACTGTATGCATTTTAACTGAAATCTTTTACACATTGCACTGCTATGGAAAAAACGCGTTCCAACACGCACTAACGCATTAAGTGTAAAAGGTTCCTCACACTAAATAGGTGTGGTAAGACTGGACAATCAAGATTGTATGGTGTATGGCCACTAATAGAGCTTTCCCAATTATACTGTATACTGTATCTGACACCAGCCGATTTTTAGAAATATATATATATATATATATATATATATATATATATATATATATATATAATATTTCTATAGTTATAAAATTAGGATGATACAATTTTTTGGCTAACTTTAAGACTGGCATGTTGATGTTGTAATCAGTAACATAATCCATGAACACATCACAAAACAGTGGACGGTCATAGGATCTAAGTGCTAAAAATACACATATAGGGTCTAATTTAAAGGACAACTGAAAAGAGAACAATATGAGGGCTGCCATATTTCTTTCCTTTTAACCAATACCAGTTGCCTGGCAGCCCTGTGATCTATTCGGCATGCAGCTAATCTTCTCGGGCCTGACAATAATGTTAGAAACACCTGATCTGCTGCATGCTTGTTCAGGGTGTATGGCTAAAAGTATTAGAGGCAGAGAGATCAGCGGGACAGCCAAGCAAACGGGTGTTGCTTATGCTTAAAAGGAAATAAATATGGCAGCCTCCATATCCCTATAACTTCAGTTGTCCTTTAAGGTACCGCACACTATTACATATTTTCAAGATAGTAGATTAGATATAAACATTTGATGCAATGAATCTAATAGTAATTTGTTGAAATGAATTGGCTTTTCTATCAATAGTATGATGAAAATATCTATCACATGTAGATTGGAGATCGTTTAGTAAAAGCTGACAGTGACGAGAATCCAGGGCCTCCTTCAAGACATCAGAGGTGGGACAGCAATATGGGGACCGAGTGAGTCTGGGGCCCGTGGAACAATGCCACCAATATGGGTCCCAGCTGCAAGTCACAGAATTTACAGACTGTCAGTGAGTGTGGCTGTGGTTGACTCGGCCTGCTGATTTTGCATTGCAATTTTTTGTGATTTTGCCATGCTTGTGCTTTGCCATTCTCATTTCAGTGAATGAGAATCACATCGCAATTGCTGAGAAAATGCTGCATGCAGAGCGTTTTTGTTTTTTTCAAATTGCAAGCGCTGCTGAAGCACTACAGTGAGAGTAATCCCATAGGGTAATATGTGTCACAGCGCTTTGCTGATCTCCAGCGATCATCTTAAATATAGAGACTTCACCTTAAATATGGAGGGGGGGGGGGTGAGGGGGCCAAGTAGGTTTTCCAGTATGGGGCCCATACATTTCTGATGGCAGCCCTGTAAGAATCTAGTGTGTGTCTGGCGGTCCTGATACATCAGAGAAACATGCCTGCTCATCGTTCCTGAACACAACACAACGCTATTATTCTCTCCCTCGTTTTGCCCCCTCTGACGTGTGCTACATATCATCCTCGCCCCAATGCCCTCCAGAGTAACAGCAGCCTGTTAGTAGCCTGCAGGCTAGTGACATGTCTGTATAGCCTCGGCCACCAAGGGATTGTGTACCGATCACTGCTGGGCAATAGTAATCTGAAGTGTGACCGAGCATGAGACCACAGATCAGTTGTTCTCACCCGCTGTTCAAACTAGTTCTATACTTATTGCAGGTATCTAATGCTAGGTACACAAGATACAATTTTCTGTTAGATTTACCTGCCAGATCGATTTTCCAACATGCCGATCTTAATTTCAATTTATTTTCCGATCAGTTTCCATAGTAGTGAATGGAAAATCGATTGAAATTAAGATCGGACATGTTGTGAAAAATCGATCTGGCAGGTAAATCTGACATAAAATTGTATTGTGTGTACCTACCTAGCATTACTCAGGCACTACTGAGACTATCGCCTTTACAATCAGGCAATTAGTATTTTCTGACACAAGGTTAGCAATGGCAGCTTTTATAATCTTCAGTCCACTTTAACTTGTCAGAAGGAACAACACTTTAGTGCTTTCTACAAAACACAGAGCAATGCTTAGAACAGTAGGGAAAAGTCATCAGCGATTGTATTCCTTTCAGCACTTACAGCCAAGTCATATTGTAATTGCGGATTGGAAGATGATTATTTTATTGTTCTCTCACGTGTCTGTCAGTCAGTACCTGTTAATGGCATGAGGTGTGAAGGGTGTGACCTTGTACATAGCAGGCTTATGCTATTGTCACCAAGAAACCTGCTCAGAGGAGGCTGTATTAATGTGTGTCCTTCTTGATCGGATACAAAAACAATTCTGCAGCTACAGGAGCAATAGCCAAGCCCCAAGGGCTCTTGAGGAGATCCTGGGATTATCTGATGACGCCTCTCTTTTAGTAGTGTCCCTGTCACCAAAAGTTCAAACCATGTTCAAGCAAAGGTGAAAAGCAGCTACACTATTTGAACTGTGATTTGCTGGCTGATAAAAACAAGAGAGACACCTGATTACAGCCAAGTGGGTAAAGAAAGGTTGATGCACAAGTTTGGAAAGGGAAGGGCCCAGGTTGTATGTGTGATAACGACCTGACTGACTTCCTCTTGCTGTCACATTTGATGCATTGAATGGACATCTTTGAATTCTCTATTTGTATGAAGCCTCTGACTTCTATAGGAAGATAATGCAGGACAAGCACTCTTCTCAGGAGATGTGTATTCACTATCAGGTTCGGCCTCTTGATTGTGAAAGATACAGGACTGAATGGCCAACGAGAGCCATTGTAGTGGCGACAGCAGTATAAATATCATTTGATGTGTAATGTATGCTGGTTGTATAAAGAATGATCATTGCATCGTGTATTGTGAGAGGTCATCAGAACCTTCCCCACTGCCCAGAAATAATGGATGAAAATTTCTCAGCTCACGCCTCACGACCACAGTTACAGCAGCTCCAACACAATCACACTTCAAACTCATGAGTAAGGTGCACTTTAACGATCCAATGTCCTGTCCAATTGGCTGTGATCAATCAGAAACGATTGTTAGGGCCCACCAATAGAGGGGAGAATCATAAGCAATCCGATCAGATTAACCACTTGACGACCACAGTGTTTAACCCCCCTAAAGACCAGGCCATTTTTTGCTAAATTGGCCACTGCAGCTTTAAGGCCTCGCTGCAGGGTCGTACAACTCAGCACACAAGTGATTCCTCCTCCCTTTTCTCCCCACCAACAGAGCTCTCTGTTGGTGGGGTCTGATTGCTCTCACAGTGTTTTTTTTATAAATATTTATGTTATTTTTTTTTACATTTCCCTATTTATTTATTTATTTTTTCCCTAACTCCCTCCCTCCCCCCAGCCAGCTAATGACGGCGATCGGCTTCAGCCTATGAGAGCCAATCACTCTCCTGTGTCCCAGGGGGCAACCATGTCACACGGCTGTCCCCAGTAAAGAGCTGCCGTAGATCGCAGCGCTGTGCTATGCTAATAGATGGCAGTTTCGTCGTCTAACAGTCTCCGAGCGGGGATCGCACATCTCCAAGCAGAGATGTGCGCGCATCGGTGCGCGTGATCTCCTGCAAAACCCCGCCCCAGGACTTGACGCCAATTGGCGTTAAGCGGTCCTGGCGCTGCCACTGTGGCGTGACGCAGTCGTTAAGTAGTTTGAACAATCTTTCTGAAATTCAGATTGAGAGAATGATCGATAGAATGATAGTTCATTGTCAATCGGCACTATTAATGGTACCCGATCTGATCAATCATATGAGAGATTGTACTGTTAAAGGGCACCTTTATGAAGCCCATGAATGACACAATCTTGACTTACAATCTTAGCAAATCAATGTAGTAAAAGAGTAAACTGAGTGAATATACCTTGAATGGATATCTTAGGCAGTCCCTCATATCACATAAAAGTGGTGAAATTGTACAATCAATATTGTATCATTAATGGGCATCTTTATACTAATGTGCTAAAATTGCTTACTATTCCAATACCATAATGGCCTCCAGACCAGGACTGCTGTGCCTGTTCACAATCCTAAAAATGGTGTGCCGCATCAATTACTATGTAAACATTGGTTGGGGGGCCTAATGTAAAATTTGCACCGAGGCCCATAGCTCCTTAACTACTCCTCTGTCTGACAGTAACATTGTATTGTGTTGTGTTGTTTTGTGTTGAGCCATATTGTGCTGTGCTTGGCTTTCATACCTGGAATAACAAATGAGAAGCAAACAGTGTTGCTGTATTGTGTGTGTGGATGTTGTCCAGTGCAGACCATAAGTCTCCATATGGTCATCATGTGTCCTGGTGGCAGTTTTGATGGCATTTCTGTTGTATAGCTTTTTGGTAAAGTCAAAATGCCATCAAATCCATAAATGAAAAAATGTAGCAATACTTCCCCTCTGAGCCACATTGCAATATTCCTGCTAATATAGTTCCTATGCTCAGAATACTCACACCGTCACTCACTTTGTATGGTCGTCCACCTCTTTGGGTGGCATGGCAAATGTGTGAACCTGATGTGAATTGAGCCTGCATAGTTCCTTATTCTCATTACCATGACTGCAGCTATCATTACTCAGGGCTCAAAGCCACCCCACTTTACTTTCATGAACACCATTACAAAATGTCAATAAATAAATACTGCTTTTCATGGACCGACTTGCCAACCTGGAATGGGGGTCCCCACAGCAGAATTGCCATTTCCCAGGGACCCTCTCCTAACATCCCACTGACAGATTGCCATCCTAGACAGGAACAAGGAGACCATTTTTCCCACAATGACAATGACATATTGACAGACACGTTTCCATCAGCCCGTCCAGTGTTTGTGTGTTCCTTCACTCTATACCTTTATGCAAATTGCCTGTATTTGAAGTCGGAGCCCAGGTGCTGGAGTTAAAAGCTAGAGGAGACGATGAGCTGGGAACTGGCCCATCCTAGTGCTGAAAACCTCCTTGTGTCACTAGTCAATGGCTGGTTGGAGCAAGGCTGCATTAGAAGAGGTGATGACAGTTCCATGTAAGGAGCTGCCACACAGGTGACTAGGTTTCAGTATAGGTACAAAAAAAGGACTTTAATGTGTGGAATGCAGAGGAAAAGCACCTTCCCTTTATTAGCCTCTGACCTTTGACACTAAGATATCAATTAACTATTGGCTATCAACAATTGTCTCCTACGTGGCAGCTAAAGAGTTAACCTCATTAGGAAAAAAATAGCTTCCAGTCAATGGCCTTAGCTCCCTCTTCACTTTTATGCCTACAGAAATAAGCACAGGCAGAAGAAGCATTCATATACGGAGTGGACAAGTAAGGAGTGGCCATCAGCAATGCATGGCACAAGACGGCAGTATTTAGACTACGCTCAAGCATGGCACACACAATCTACTGTGGCATTCTTCCTCCCACTTTGCAGGTGGATTTTAACTGACCAGTCCTCAATTAGTCCTGCTGGCCTGAGGCCATAAATCAAGACAATAATAGGAGCCCTGTAAAATAAACACACACTTCCCCTATTCAGATGTAGTGAGCTGGGAAGGGCTCTTTCTGTCCAAGTGGTTCAGTGATCTTCTGCTTCATTGCTCCCTCAAGAGGAAGCCCAATAAGTCCAGTATCTATACAGGTGACCAGGTCACACAGGGGACCAGTGACTTCTAGCAAAGTGCAATTTATACTTGGGGTCAGCCTAAGGACAATTTAATTGAAGCACAGTTTCCTGGCTCCATAAAGTTTGAGTTATACACACGTGTGCACTGTAGAGAGTTTTAAGCTGGCCATACACCAGGCCGATTCCCCGCCGATCGACAGCAGATTCGATCACTGGGATCGAATCTGCTGTCACATCGTTCCCGCTACGCGCTAAATTTCGATCTATTTCGTCGGATCCCGCCGATCGCTCCGTGCGGAAAATTACCGTCGATCGCCCGCGGGTAGGGAGCGCGTCGCTTGCAGCGTTCGAGTGCCCGACGACCGACGCAATAGAGCGGCAATACATTACCTGCTCGACCGGCGCGACTGCCCCCGGTCACCGCTGCTCCGTCTCCGCTCTGGTCTGGTCTCCGGGTCCGGCATGCTTCACTTCCTCCTGCCCGGCAGGAAGTTTAAACAGTAGAGGGCGCTCTACTGTTTAAAGTTCCTGCCGGGCAGGAAGAAGTGAAGCATGCCGAACCCGTAGACCAGACCAGCGTGGAGATGGAGCAGCGGTGACCGGGGGCAGTCGCGCAGGCGGAGCAGGTAATGTATGGGGGGGAGCGGCGGCAGCACCACCACCACAGATTGTGAACGGTTTCAGGCTGAAATCGGTTCACAATCTGTTTGCAGTAAAGGTAGCAATACTATCCCTCTCTGATCAGATTCGATCAGAGAGGGATCTATCTGTTGGTCGAATCTGATGGCAAATCGACCAGTGTATGGCTACCTTTAATGTCAAAAACAGGAATGCACTGAGCATAGAGTGTCTGTGGAATTGACTACAAACGCACACGACGCACACGACTACAAACGACTACAAATTGACTAATTAACAGCTGCCCGGTCTTGGTACTGGTGCAGAAGCTGGCAAGAGAAGGGTGTGGCAGGGACAGGCAGAGGTGTACAGGAGAGGGCAGGCAGGATGGGGTGCAGATGGTGTCCAAACCAAGAACTCGCAAAACACTGGACTCACCAGGGCTCAGAAGAGCCCAATTAGAGGCAGAAGCCAGTGCTACATCATGTACCTCATATCACATGGGCAGCCATCATTTTCCCCATATCACATGTGCAGTTATAACATCCAGTGCTGCTCGGATACCCCTTTTCAAAATCCGGATCCGATTCGGATCCGGATACCTAGATATCCGATCCGGGTCGGATATCCGATTTCAAAATTTTGCGATCCGAATCGGATATCCGACCTCACTCACATCTCTAAAAAATTACGCAGCAATTGTGTTTTGGGTTAAATATAGGTGGTATCAGTGGCCTGTGGCACCCTGGCGGTGGGAGCTGCAAAGGCAGCAGGAGCAGGGCAATGCAGCAGCAGCAGGTGTAACGTGTGCCAGGAGCATGCTGGACGTGGCACTTGGCACGTGGCACGAAGCAATTGGCACGTGTCACGTGGCAATTGGCATGTGTCACATGTCACTTGGCCCTTGGCACGTGTCACTTGGGACTTGGCACGTGACAATTGGCACATGGCACTTGTCACCAGGGTTGTGAAGTCGGAGTCGTGGAGTCGGGGCAATTTTGGGTGCCTGGAGTCGGAGTCGGGAAAAAATGCACCGACTCTGACTCCTAATGAATTTAAACTGTAATAAAAAATATGAAAAAAAATTATATTTCTCAGATATTAGTCATCATAAATAATTTATACATACAGTAATAGCTGTGCTTAGTCCACAAAAATGAAATAAACCAATCAAAATTAGTTACTTGTGCTGCTTCAATAAAGCAGTCCCCGTATTTTTAAAGTCAGATATACACATCTGATTGTGACTGTATATAAGATGTGTATACAGGAATCTCTTATATATATACTAAATAACATCTATGCTGTAAGTATAAAGCCTGATGTGTAGCTGTGTCACTAATAGAGATGGTCAATGAGATGGAAATAATTCTGCGTTGATTCTGATTTATGCAAATGTATGCTTTTGAAATCAAATAGTTTGATATGTTGTTAAAATTTGGTTTGGTGACTACGAATTAAATAGTACCTGAGAAGAATGAAAAGATACGTTTTATACATACCTGGGGCTTATTCCAGCCCTCTTCAGGCTAATCAGTCCTTTACTGTCCACCTGCACCACCTGGATCTTCTGCTATGAGTCCTGGTAATTCAGCCAGTCAGCACAGTCCGGCCGCATGCTGCTTCCACAGCCAGGAGCGTTCTGCACCTGCGCAATAGTGCTGCGCAGGTGTAGTACGCTCCCGGCGGCGTAGTGTGTGCACGCGCACTATGTCAGACTGGCTCAAGTACCTGGACTCATAGCAGAAGATCCAGGTAGCGGAGGAGGACAGCAAGGGACTGATTAGCCTGAAGGGGGCTGGAGGAAGCCCCAGGTATGTATACAACTTTAATTTCATCTGTCTCAGGTTTACTTTGTTACACAGTAGTACTATACTCTACATATGCACTCTCCACAGAGCTGCAGGGAATCCACTGAGAATGTTGTGCACATTGAACACAGAGGTGTTGTCTATCACCCATAAACCTGGTTCAGATTGTGCATGAAGAATGTGTAATAGAGGAAGAATCTCCTTATTCCCCTGCAGAGTACCTGCACATCACTCTTACATGTACCCACAGTTACATTGCCTAGGGCCTGATAGATCTTCTTTATTCCGGTCTGTACCTTTTACAACTTTACAAGTACTCTTACCAAGGACTAGTTTTAGTCTATGACTAAAGGGAATAAATATGGCAGTCTCCATATCCTTCTCACTTCAGCTGTCTTTTAAAATTCCTAAGCGTTGGCAGTGAAGAGACGAATTTCATGTTACATACTTTCAATCAACAAGATTTTAATATGCAAATTAGAGGAGTCGGAGTCGAGGAGTCGGAGTCGGTGGAATCCTAAACTGAGGAGTCGGAGTCGGTGGATTTTTGTACCGACTCCACAGCCCTGCTTGTCACGTGGCACTTGGCACGTGTCACTTGGCACGTGTTACGTGGCGTGTGGCAATTGGCACTTGGCAGGTGTCACGTGGCACTTGGCACATGGCACTTGGCATGTGTCATGTGTCACTAGGCACGTGTCACGTGGCACTTGGCACGTGCCAAGTGACACGTGCCAAGTGCCACGTGACAATTGCCACATGACACATGCCAATTGCCACGTGACACATGCCAAGTGACACCTGCCATGTGACGCGTGCCAAGTGACACGTTCCAAGTGCCACGTGACACGTGTCAATTGCCACGTGACACGTGCCAATTGCCAAATGACAGTCAGACAGCAGAGGAGAAAACACTAGTGCACACTAACTGTCACACTGGCACTGCTCACAGCACAGCAGTTCTGTACAAAGCTAACACAGTAGTACTACTACTCTAACAACTACTAGCACTGACTGCAGTACTACAGTACTAACTACACAAAATAACACAGTAATCCTATTCCCTAATCCCTAACCTAACCTAAACTGTAGCTAGCTAAGGCTAATAGCTGACCAGCAGGCAGCAGCTGGCCTGGTCTGTGCACAGCACACACACAGACACATAGCAGCTGCAGCAGCACAGCACACACTCTGACTGTCACACAATGAAATCAAGCGAATTAACAATATAACAATAGTGTAGTGGTAGTGAAGGGGTTAATCACTGTACAGCTTTGGGTTTATCACTGTATACAGGACTGCTATGCCAGCAGCACTGCAGCATGTCTCTCAGTGACTGAGCAGTCAGGCTGGCCAGGGTTCCCTTCGGTGATCGGGTGCCAGGGCTTAGGCTGGGAGACCTCTGATTGGCTCAATGAGGTCAGGTGGGGCTGGCCAAGGTTTCCTTCTGTGATTGGTTGCTAGGGCTTCTGCTGGGAGCCCTCTGATTGGCTCAATGATGTCATCTTCTTAGTTACAGTATTCAGATCCGGATATCCGCCTAACCACTTCAGGATTCTGCGTACGCTTACCTACGCCCCTGAATCCTGAAGTGGTTTCCATGGAGCGGCCGTTCCATGTCAGTTCACGGAGGGTGTCTCCGTGAACACCCAGCGAGCCGCCGATCGCAGCTCGCAGGGTAAATGTAAACACGCGGGGAAGATCTTCCCCGGTGTTTACATATATACGGCGCTGCGCAGCAGCAGCGCCGTAGAGGAGATCGGCGATCCCCGGCCTCTGATTGGCCGGGGATCGCCGGCATTTGATAGGCTAAAGCCTATCCTATCCGGTGCAGGACGGCTTTCCGTCCTGCGCCACACACAGGGGACGGGAGAGGGAGGGAAGGAGGCAGAGGGAGGACTAGTGCTGCGGAGGGGGGCTTTGAGGATCCCCCCCCCCGCTAGGCACAGCAGCGCGGCGGCGATCAGACCCCCCCAGCAGGACATCCCCCTAGTGGGGAAAAAAGGGGGGAGGTCTGATCGCCCTGCCTGATTTCTGATCTGTGCTGCGGGCTAAAGAGCCCCCGCAGCACAGATCAGCCAAACCACCCGAAATCCGGAAGTGGCTAATATCCGCGTATATCTGCATCATGCGCCCAAATATCCGCAGATAGCTATCCAAATTCGGGCCCAGGTATCTGGAATCCGAATCCAGTCGGATAGCTGAAAAAAGTTCGGGTATCCGGGTTGCGTACATCAAAAAAGAGCGTCGGGAAAAAAGGGCGCGTGGTGTAAACGATAAGCAGTATTATCGTTTATAGAAATATTGTGTAGAATTTCGTTTACAAATAGTGTTTTAAGAATTTATAAATCATTAAATAATGTGTATGAGATCGGCAATTCTTAAAACGTTAATCTTCCCTGTTTCAAAACTGAAACTTATATTTACGTTTGTTAAAAACCCTCCCTGTACCTATCCCTAACCCCTAGACCCCCTGGTGGTGCCTAAACCTAAGACCCCCCTGTTGGTGCCTAAACCTAAGACCCCCCTGTTGGTGCCTAAACCTAAGACCCCCCTGTTGGTGCCTAAACCTAAGACCCCCCTGGTGGTGCCTAAACCTAAGACCCCCCTGTTGGTGCCTAAACCTAAGACCCCCCTGTTGGTGCCTAAACCTAAGACCCCCCTGGTGGTGCCTAAACCTAAGACCCCCCCAGGGACGGATCTAGGGGGGAGCAAGCGGGTCTCTTGCCCCAGGCGCAGTTTGTTGAATTCTTAAAAAGGCGGAAAAATTTGGATGGGGAATGGCAGTTTAGGCGCCAAAACCTGACCTTGCCCCAGGCGCAACTTGGGGCAACTTGCTCTAGATCCGTCCCTGGACCCCCCTGGCGGTGCCTAAACCTAAGACCTCCCTGGTGGTGTCTAAACCTAAGACCCCCCTGGTGGTGCCTAAACCTAAGACCCCCTATGGATAATAATGTTTTACAAACATTAATAAATAAAAAATGTAAATAAAAAAATGTAAATAATTTTTTGGGTGGATAATAATGTTTTAGAAATGTTTTAGAAATAGTGATTTAGTATCTTTATAAACGTTATTCGTCACGGGCTCATTTTGTAAAGTTAAATCATCACAAGCACAGTTATAAAACCTTAAAAATCTCCGAGCGCCGTTTGTAAAACGTTAATAATCTCCGGCGCCTTTTTTTCCCTGTTCAGCGCCCATTAAACGATATTTATAATGGGAGTGAATGCAGCGCCCTTTTTGTCCACTTGTCTCATGCGCCCAAATCTCCTGCTTCCATCCGGGTTACCCGGATATCCGAAATCCTGATGAGCAGCACTGATAACATCCCCAACATCACAAGTGCAGCCATCACTGTCCCCATATCACATGTGCTGTTAATACATCCCCATATAACACATGCAGTTATCACAGCCCAATGTCCATGCCCGTTTCTAGGGCCGTGCGACCCGTGCCGCCACCCTGAGCGCTGTTGGGAGGGGGGCGCTGTAATGGAGGGCGAAGCCGCAGCCACGGGGAGGGCAGCCCGACCTCTCCCTCCCTTCCTCTGCCCGGGCCGCCCTCTGTGCTCCCCCCTCCGAGTGCAGAGTGAGCGCGCAGGGAAGCGCTGTACACAACTACTCACCTCCCAGGTTCCAATCGCCACTCACTCGCCGCTGGTCTTCTCCTCTCTGCATAGACGCTGCTTCCTGCTAAACCTATACTGAGGGGCAGCTACCTATCTAACCTATACTGGGGGGCACCTACCTAATCTAACCTATACTGGGGGGCAGCTACCGATCTAAAATATACTGGGGGGCACCTACCTAATCTAACCTATACTGGGAGCAGCTACCTATCTAACCTATACTGGGGGGCACATACCTAATCTAACCTATACTGAGGGGCAGCTACCTATCTAACCTATACTGGGGGGCACCTACCTAATCTAACCTATACTGGGGGCAGCTACCTAATCTAACCTATACTGGGGCAGCAGCTACCTAATCTAACCTATACTGGGGGGGGGGGCACCTTCCTATCTAACCTATACTGGGGGGGGGGCACCTTCCTATCTAACCTATACTGGGGGGCACCTACCTATCTAACCTATACTGGGGGGCAGCTACCTATTTAACCTATAGTGGGGGCACTTACTTATCTAACCTGTATTGGGGGGCACCTATCTACCTAGCTAGCCTATACAGGTGACAACTATACTGGCTACCTATATTGGAGGCACCTACCTAACTAACCTATACTGGGGGCATCTACCTATCTAACCTATTCTGGGGGCAACTATTCTGGCTACTTATATTAGAGGCACTCACCTAGCTAACCTGTACTGGGGGCACCTACCTATCTAACTTATACCGGGGCGCCTGCCTATCTACCCTATACTGGGGGCAACTATACTGGCTACTGTAGCCTGTGTGTGTGTCACTGCTAAGACACACACAGGCAATTGTGCCTGGCCAGAAGCTGCAGCCTGGAAAATGCTGCTGGCATGAGAAAGTGGACAGCCAGTATCCAAAATGGTCACCACCTGCAGAAGAGGCGGGACCAGAGCTGTGAGGGGAAGAGAACTCGCCCTCAGGGGGAGGACACAGAGAGCCTGTGGATGACTCGGCTTGTTTTTGAGCATGCTCAGTGTGGAGTGGCAGTTGAAGAAATCGGTCTGAGGCGGCTAGAGCTGTGGTGTCGCAGTTTTTTGATGGCTGTGAAGATGCTGAAGCTGTGAGGTATGAGGCACTGTGTGAGAAGCTGAGAGAAGATGGAATCAGTGGCAGCTGACAGGAAAAGAGATAAACAGGCAGAAAGAAAAGTAAAGCAGTAAGGAAAGGAGAGAGAATACTGGAGATCACACAGTGATAGAGCTGACAGGAGCCTGGAGAAAGAGTCAGGGAGAGGAAAATAGCAAAGCTGAAGAGATGATGGACTGTGTACAGCAATACAGTATACTGTATATGAGAATGGAGAGATGATGGACTGTGTACAGCAATGGAGAGATGAAGGACTGTGTACAGCAATACAGCATATATGAGAATGGAGCATACAGCAAAATATAAACCTGTCACTGAAGTAAACAATAGCAGATTCCAGGGGCGTAACAATAGACCCTGCAAGGGATGCAGCTGCAAGGGGACCCATAAGCCACAGGGGGCCCAATGGGGGGAGAAGTTTATTTTCCCTGTTCTGAGAAACTGACAACTAAGGGCACGGAGGGAAAAAGCTTTCTGCACAATTGTTCTAATGACTGCATCTGCTCAGCCACTGATAACGAATCATGCAAAGTTTTGCAGACAAAGATTTGTAGACAGTCCCTATTCAGTGTTCAGCAGGCTCTTGTGTACAACGCTGCTCTACCCCCAGCCTCTCTAACCCTCCCCAAGTGCTCTGCACTGTAGTGATGCTGGAGGAGTCTGCAGAGCCAGTTCTGCTCCATATGAAGAGGACAGAGTGAGTGTAATAAGATGAAGCTGGGCGCACACTCATCTGTCAGTTTTCTGTATGCGTTTTCTGCAGGGCCGCCATCAGAATTTTCTGGGCCCCATACTTAGCAAACCTATAGCCCCCCCCCCCCCTTCCCACGGGAAATAACAATCTGATAGTTAGATTGTGTGGGGGCAGAGCCACGGTATGTGGGGTACAGTCAAAGCAACTTGCATGGGGCCCATAACACCCTCCCCCCTGCATTGATGCGTGTTCACCAATCACGCAGCAGGGAAGAGGGAGATGACCACACAACTCCTGTTATAACACGGTAGAATTGCCAGGGGAGTCTCGAGTGGTACTGCCACTGTTTGGGCCCCAGACCCTTCCTGGGCCCCATACAACTGTCCCTCTTGTACCCCCCTGATGGCTGCCCTGGTTTTCAGCCCACAATGTGTGTCTATACGTTTGAAAAACTTCATTTTTATCACAAAAGCTAATGTAATTCACTTCTGTATGTTTTCATCTGCATGGGGAAAACACATTCAAGTGTGCACTAGCCAATTGAATAACAGCGGTTCTCAGTTTACCTGTGTAGAGAGCGAGGGATTGGAGGGAGGGGGCCCCATCCAAAGTTTAGCAGGGGGGCCCAGTGATTTCTAGTTACGCCCCTGGCAGATTCACAGAAGAAGGCCAGTGAAATATGTCTGACAAATTGGGTATGAACTGTTCCTAATTCAAGCCGAGAGTTTATATGTCCCTCTGAGTACAGAAGCTGGATAAAATGTAAATATGTGTATATAAGGCCTACCTACACTCATTCTGCCGGAGCTAAAGACTGTAGTATGCGTTGTCAACAATTGATTGAATCTATAGAGCAGGGGTCCCCAAACGTTTTGGGTCGAGGGCCGGGTCAACATACTTCAGACTGCTGGGGGGCCGGAGTATACATAAAAGTCTTTGCGGACCAGACAGTGAAGCATACCCAGGTGACAACCTGCAGTGGACAGCAGTGTCACCTGATATGGAATTTGATTGGAAACCAGTGAATTACTGCTTTCTGGCTTCCATGTGGATGGGTGGTGCCAGTACTGCTAATCTATATGTGGACCGCCAATATTTAAAGATGCAGCTGACCGCATCTATAAGTAATACATTTTCTGTGTCGGGGGCTGGTAAAAAAGCCTCAAGGGGCCACATTCGGCCTGCGGGCCTTCAGTAAGGTGTTACCAGCAACATTTAGTTAGATAGAGAGGAATTTGTCTTTACTGAAAAATAAGTTTATTCATGTGCTTTGTTACTGAACTTTATTCTTACTATTTAATACAAATATTTATCAAAAGAACTTGATTGGTGTCTGTAAGTGTTCTTTACAGTTCAAGCATTTCAGAGGTGTTACACTACCTATACTGGAGGCACCTACCTGGCTAACCTATACCGGGGGCAACTATACTGGCTCACCTATGCCTGGCTACCTATACTGAGGGGACTTATAGCTGGCTACCTATACTGGGGTACCTATTCTTGGCTACCTATACTGGGGGGACCTATACTGAGTGCAACTAGACCTGGCTAACCTATACTGCGGGCACCCATACCTTGCTTCAGGGGGGGGGGGGCACAATTTGTACACCCTCGCACTGGGTGCATTTTAGCCTAGAAACTGCACTGCCCATATCACATGTGCAGCCCTCATTTCCCCCATATTTCATTCAGTTATCACATCCCCCATATCACATGTGCAGCCATCATTTTACCCATATAAGAAATGCTGGATCCCACCCCTCAATACAGAGATCTCTCAGGACAAGAACTACATTAATAGTGTATATTTACCTACCCATATGCATCCATCAGAGGTGCTCTTCTCTGCAGACCTGCCATCACTTCAGGCCAGTAGACACATATAAGTTGTTTAAAAAATATCAGGCATTAACAAATGTTGCATTGTGAATTATTCTAGAATGGTAAGAGTAAATGAGCAGCATAGTGGCATTCAATTGCAGCACGAGTCCATGATATGAAAACTGTCTGCATGGAGTTGGTATGTTTCCCCATGTTTGCTTGTGTTTCCACTGAGCATTCTGGTTTCCTCCAAGTTTCCCCAATAGCAGGAACAAGAGTATGGACCACAGATGATTTATGGGTCTGTTGGGGTTCAGCATAGTGAGAGATGCACCTGTTTAGGCATTAGTCCATGCACAGTTCCGGCAGGTAGTTCCTCAGCTGAAGTAGTTAGTCCAGCAGCAATATGAAGCAGAGGTTACCTAATCTGAGACGTCAATTACAGTTGTTGCTGAGTTCCAGGGATGCACTCAAGATGCAATGTTAAAAGACAAAGGCACCCAATAGAGATAAAATATGTTAAAAATAAATAAAACAAAGAAATGTGAGGTGGCTTATCTCAATGAAGACCAATTCATAAATTAGATGAATGGGAATTTATTAGTACAGGCAACCTGTTTCGTGGGACTCTGCCCACTTCCTCAGGCCAAATAAAAGTACCAGTGGATGCTATTAGCCGCATATGGAGCGCCTATGATAACCAAATAAGATACAATGTACTTCAAGCACCTTGGGCTTGATTCACAAAAGGGTGCTAAGTGTTAGCAGGCCTGTAAAAAGCCCCTTAGCAGGCCTAACGCTGATACGTGCGCAAAGTTTAAAGCAACGCGCGGTGCGCAAAACGTTGCACCGGGTGTGACTATAACGGCGCACTGGGTGCCCCTAAAACGTCGCACCACGTGCACCCAAAACGTCACACTTTGCGATGTTTCGAGCGCATCCGGTGCAACGTTTTAGGGGCACCCGGTGCGACGTTACGCGCGCAGCGCTATACTTTCAATAAAAGCTTTGGGGCGTGCTAACTGCTTAGCACTGTAGTTAGCATGCCCAAAGCTTTTAGGCGTGCGAACTGAGTTAGCACCCTTTTGTGAATCGAGCCCCTTGTATTCCATCTGAGACAAAAACTCTGGTGATGATCACCTAATTAAACAAGCATGGTTCTGCTTATTTCAGGGTACATTTTGGTAGGCACAATGTTTATCTGCTTTAGATTTTATGTGTTTATCAATGAGATATACATAGTATAGTATTGAATAGCTTCTAACACAGGTTCAAATAACTTCAGCTGAGGCAGCCATTAGGCTTCATTTCAGCCAACAATCTAAACTTTGCACAGCTGCCCCACAATTTATTTAGAAATCTGACATGGTAGACGGCTAAATGGTGAGCTACAAACGATCTATTTGTACTCACCAGCCCATGTTGGATGCCACCAGTGGCGTAGCTAAGGAGCTGTGGGACCCGATGCAAGTTTTCAATGGGGCCCCCCAAGCACTCTATATATAACAATTGATACGGCACACCAAAACCTGCCAATGGCAACTACAGTGTCAGAGGTGCTAGCAGGGGATGGGAAACAGTTTGTTAATGATTACCACTATTCAAAGTATCTATAGAAGTGATTATTATGAGCACAGGACCAATAGAGAGCTAATACTGTAGTTGAGGGAGGGCCCTTCGGGGCCCCTCTGGCCCCTCTGCAACCTCTATTGCTACGCCCCTGGATGCCACTCCGACATCCACTGCCTGTTGTCCCTCCTCCCCTCTTCATTGGCAGTACAGGCTGCTTGGTTGTAGCTGAACATCATGGCCTATAAGCAATTAACTTTTTCTCCTGCATCTTCTCCTATGTGATGTTTAACCACTTTACCCCCGCGTGTACGGATTTCTCCGCCCCTTTTTCCATCCTTTCACCCCCAGGGACGGAGAAATCCGTACTCTGCGCACTCCCGCCGCTGTCCGCGCTCCCGCTCGTAAACACGCCGCCCGCCGCTAGTAAACACGCCGCCGCCCGCTCGCCCAGAGATCAACGAACGGGAAAATCCATTCCCGTTCGTTGATCTAAGCCCCACAATGACCTGCTGCCGCTCGGCTGAGCAGCGCGATCATTGTGAAAAAATAACAAAGTCCCAGCCTCTTTCTACTTCCTGCAAGCGTCCGGAAGGACGCTTGCAGGTCGCATGAAACAAATTGGTAATGTTGCCATCTTGTGGCCAAATAGTAAAACTACACCCTAACCATTTTTTACACACAAATAAACTTGTTTTACACAAAAAATTAACTCCTTACCTCCCACACTCCCCAATTATTTTTTTTTGTAACTAAAAAAAAATTAAAAAATTTACAATTTAAAAAAAATACATAAATAGTTACCTTAGGGACTGAACTTTTTGAATATTTATGTCAAGAGGGTATAACACTGTTACTTTATAAGCTATGGGCTTGTAATTAGGGATGGGCGCAAAACTGAAAAAAATGCACCTTTATTTCCAACTAAAATATTGGCGGCAAACATTTTATAACCGGGATAAATAGGCATATACATTTAATGGGTTTTAATTACAGTAGCATGCATTATTTAAAAACTATAAAGGCCGAAAACTGAAAAATAATAAAATTTTTCCCACATTTTTTCCTATTTTCCCATTAAAACACATTTAGAATAAAATTATTCTTGGCATAATGTCCCACCTAAAGAAAGCCTAATTGGTGGCGAAAAAAACAAGATATAGTTCATTTCATTGTGATAAGTAATGATTAAATTATAGACGAATGAATGGAAGGAGCGCTGAAAGGTGAAAATTGCTCTGGTGGTCAGGGGGTAAAACCCCTCAGTTGGGAAGTGGTTAAAACACCCGCAAATGAGAAAATACGCAAAATAATTTTTACAGTACTTTCTCACCTACTTTTGGTGCTTTTTCATTTGGAAGGTGCTGAAAAGTTATTTAAAAATATAGGTTGAAAAATGATCTCCAAGGAGGAAACGTTAATTGCATATGGGCCCATGTCTGTACAGCACTCATTTTCCACAATGTCACCCTAACATTGAGAAACAAAAATTGAAGTGTACCAGTGCTGACCTAAAACGTAAATTTGATACTCAACCGCGGCTTCCAGCCATGCCGTCCTCCCGCGGTCTGCCGTGATCAGCCCCGGTAACAGGCTCAGTGGCGTCAGTGGCGTCTACTGCGCATGTGTGGGAGGTCCGCGCATGCACAGAAGACCCAGACTGGACCCGACTGAGTCCATTACCGGGGCTGATCGCGGCTGAACGGCAGACCGTGGAAGGAGACCGGATTATGCTGCAGGAGGAAGCCGCGGGTGAGTATCAAATCTTCGTTTTAGGTCAGCTCTGGTTTTCTTTAAAAACCACCGTGGCGTTCTATTAAGATCGCCAGGGTGGCTGCGCAGCAGTATTTTTTGAAATAAATGTTTTTAAATCATGTAGCTAGCCTAGCGCCAGCTACATGATTCCCCCCTCCCTGCCAAATCCCTCCCACCCTTCCGATCACCGCCGGCGAAGAAACCCACCAGGAAATCCCGTTCTGAACGGGATTTCCTTTAGGGCTTCCCCCGTCACCATGGCGACAAACGGAATTACATAATCAACGTCGTGACGTCACAGGGAGTCCCGATCCACCCCTCAGCACTGCCTGGCACTGATTGGCCAGGCTGCGCTCAGGGTCTCGGGGGGGGGCCTGTAACGCGGCGTGTAGCGGCGCATCAGCGGCGACGATCGTCCCCAAAACGCAGCTAGCAAAGTGCTAGCTGCGTTTTTTTTTTTTTAAATTGAGAAAATCGAATCACCAGGGCCTGAGAGGTACCCTGCGGCTGTTATGAACGCGCTGAGCTCGTCCATACCTCAAAGGAGGTTAAGGGCAACAGAATAAACAGTGGGCTATGAGACATCTACCTGTCCTGGACTACAGATAGCGACTCAAAGGTCCATAGCTTCTATGCAGATAAACACAAACTCAGCCTACAACTGGCATTTAGAGTAGTACTGCAGCCAAAACATCTTTTTACTTTCAAGTAGCGTGGAAAAGTAATTGACCCTCTGTCCAGTGCCTAGCTGCAGGGAGTTACCCATAGTACCTGTTCAATGACAACATGCAGCTCTAATGAAAGTCCAGAATGTCTTCAGGAAAGAAACAGTATACAAATCCCACAGGATCTCTGAAGCAGCATTGATTTTTCTTTATATTACCATTTTTAGCATTATGCGTCTATATAGCGTTGAAGTCTTAGCACATAGCTTTATAGAGTAAATAGTCAAGTCATTTACTGCCCCTTAGAGGCGCTCACAGTCTACCATAGTCATTAGACCAATCTGGAGGGGATTCAATTTAGAAGGGGAATATACTAGCTGCGATTGTGGATGTTTTTCCGTGGATGGCAAAATGTGCATGATTCCACGTGCTATTGAAGTCAATAGCCTCGGTCTGGAAACACTCGCGGTGACCATTTGTTCGCATTTTGCGTTTGGGATTTGCTGATCATTTTTTAAATCTCACAGCTTTTGGCTTTTTCCTGCACGACCTGCGCATTTGCAATTACAGTATATACAAACCAAAAAATTGCGGAACAATCCGGAACAATCGCAGCAAAACATTCACAGAAAACGTGATTGCAAAACCCAACAGAGAACAGGGAATGGCAGTGAAAATGGCCCTGCAAGTGTGTTCCTTCCCTTACCACCTATGGGGTGTTGGAGGAAACTGGAGTGCCTAGGACAAAAAACATGGAAATACTGGGAGAATGTTAAGAAGCAAGAGCTATATGGAGGCTGCCATATCTATTTCCTTTTGAACAATACTGTTTACCTGGCGTCCTGCTGATCTTTCAAACATCAGTAGTGCCCAGGGGCGTAGCTTGGAGTGGGTGGGGTAGGACACGTGCCCCCGGGCGCTGGGTCCCTAGGAGCGCCCTGCCGTGACCTGTGTTTTTTTTTATTTATTATTTATCCCCCCCCCCAGTGGGAGCGCAAAGAAGAGGGAGAGCTTTGGACACAGCAATGGGGAAGGGAGGAAGTCTCCCCCCCCCCCCTTCCCTCACCTTAGGGCTCACCTTCTCTCTAGCTCCCCCTGCAGATATGAGCGGCGGGCGGGCGGCTGAAGACTTACTCCCTTCGCGTGGAGAAGACAGATCTGTGCTCCACTGATCTGGTCTAGACTAGACCAGATGTAACATGTATACACCTGGCTACTTATACAGGGGACACATATACCCCTGGCTACTTATACAGGGGACATATATACCCCTGGCTACTTATACAGAGGACATATATACACCTGGCTACTTATACTGTGGACATATAGGACATATACCCCTGACTACATATACTGGGCACATATCCCCCTGGCTACTTATACAGGGGACATATATAAACCTGGCTACTTATACTGGGTACATATACCCCTGACTACATATACTGGACACATATACCCCTGGCTACTTATACAGGGGACATATATACACCTGACTACATATACTGGGCACATATACCCCTAGCTACTTATACAGGGGACATATATACACCTGGCTACTTATACTGGGGACATATAACCCTAGCTACTTATACAGGGGACATATAACACCTGGCTACATATACTGGGCACATATACCCCTGTCTACTTATACAGGGGACATATATACACCTGGCTACTTATACTGGGGACATATACCCCTGGCTACATATACTGGGCACATATACCCCTGGATACTTATACAGGGGACATATATACACCTGGCTACTTATACTGTGGACATATACCCCTGACTGCATATACTGGGCACATATACCCCTGGCTACTTATACGGGGACATATATAAACCTGGCTACTTATACTGGGTACATACAGTGGCTTGCAAAAGTATTCGGCCCCCTTGAAGATTTCCACATTTTGTCACATTACTGCCACAAACATGAATTAATTTTAGTGGAATTCCACGTGAAAGATCAATGCAAAGTGGTGTACACATGAGAAGTGTAAGAAAATCATACATTATTCCAAACATTTTTTACAAATCAATAACTGCAAAGTGGGGTGTGCGTAACTATTCAGCCCCCTGAGTCAATACTTTGTAGAACCACCTTTTGCTGCTATTACAGCTGCCAGTCTTTTAGGGTGTGTCTCTACCAGCTTTGCACATCTAGAGACTGAAATCCTTGCCCATTCCTTTTTGCAAAACATCTCCAGCTCAGTCAGATTAGATGGACAGCGCTTGTGAACAGCAGTTTTCAGACCTTGCCACAGATTCTCGATTGGATTTAGATCTGGACTTTGACTGGGCCATTCTAACACATGGATATGTTTTGTTTTAAACCATTCCATTGTTGCCCTTGCTTTATGTTTAGGGTCGTTGTCCTGCTGGAAGGTGAATCTCCGCCCCAGTCTCAAGTCTTTTGCAGACTCCAAGAGGTTTTCTTCCAAGATTGCCCTGTATTTGGCTCCATCCATCTTCCTATCAACTTTGACCAGCTTCCCTGTCCCTGCTGAAGAGACGCAAGCCCAGAGCATGATGCTGCCACCACCATATTTGACAGTGGGGATGGTGTGTTTTGAGTGATGTGCAGTGTTAGTTTTCTGCCACACATAGCGTTTTGCATTTTGGACAGAAAGTTCCATTTTGGTCTCAACCGACCAGAGCACCTTCTTCCACATTTGCTGTGTCCCCCACATGGCTTGTGGAAAACTGCAAACAGGACTTCTTATGCTTTTCTGATAACAATGGCTTTCTTCTTGTCACTCTTCCATAGCAGCCAACTTTGTGCAGTGCATGACTAATAGTTGTCCTATGGACAGATTCCCCCACCTGAACTGTAGATCTCTGCAGCTCGTCCAGAGTCACCACGGGCCTCTTGACTGCATTTCTGATTAGCGCTCTCCTTGTTCGGCCTGTGAGTTTCGGTGGATGGCCATGTCTTGGTAGGTTTACAGTTGTGCCATACTCCTTCCATTTCTGAATGATCGCTTGAACAGTGCTCCGTGGGATGTTTAAGGCTTTGGAAATCTTTTTGTAGCCTAAGCCTGCTTTAAATTTCTCAATACCGTTATCCCTGACCTGTCTGGTGTGTTCGTGGGACTTCATGGTGTTGTTGCTCCCAAGATTCTCTTGGACAACCTCTGAGGCCGTCACAGAACAGCTGTATTTGTACTGACATTAGATTACACATAGGGGCACTCTGTTTAGTCATTAACACTCATCAGGCAATGTCTATGGGCATCTGACTGCACTCAGACCAAACGGGCTGAATAATTACGCACACTCCACTTTGCAGTTATTGATTTGTAAAAAATGTTTGGAATCATGTATAATTTTCATTCCACTGCTCATGTGTACACCACTTTGTAATGGTCTTACACGTGAAATTCCAATAAAATTGATTCATGTTTGTGGCAGTAATGTGACAAAATGTGGAAAACTTCAAGGGGGCTTGAATACTTTTGCAAGCCACTGTATACCCATGACTACGTATACTGGGCACATATACCCCTGGCTACTTATACAGGGGACATATATACACCTGGCTACATATACTGGGCACATATACCCCAAGGAAAGTCGTGAAAGAAGAAGCGAAGGGCGCACCGAGGCAAGGGAGAGGGTAATAGGAACAGCCGCTGGACTTACTGGATGGATGGCAAGAGAGGAGAGAGGGACCCCAGGTCAGGACCTTAGTGCACCTCGCGGGAAAACCGCCCGCTTCTGAGGAGGCTGAGTGTTGAGGATAAAACGCTGCCCTTTGAACTATCCAAGGAGGAAGTGACGTAGGTGCTATACCCGGACATGACGCGCTCGCGCGGCCACGTCAGGACACCAGCCGCGCCAGGTTGCCATAGCAACCTAGGCGCAGCGGCGCTGTCTATATGAGGCAATTGAAAAGAGGTAGGGAGGGACGAAGGTGCAAAATAAAGTGTAATGTAAAAGATAGGGCAGGGAAGATGAAAAATAAAGATGAAAAAGGGTACAATAATATGAATACATATGTATTATCAAAAGCAACAATCACAATTGAAGCAATCTAATAGATTGATAATAGGTAATACAGCTGGTAATAATAAGCTGCGCTGGCCTGTCAGAGCCAGTATGAACACTGACATCTACTGGTGAACAAAAATAACATCACATAGCATGTTTCTTGACTATATATGTTGTCTCTGTCGCACTTGCTGTGTTTAAATATCTTGAAGCTACAGATGAAATGAGAAAATAATAATAAATGTAGGGAAAAGGAGGAACAAAAAACAAGAATTAGTGATCATATTATATGCAGAGCGGAAGCATATTTGTATAACAAGTCCATGTTCCAACCGACAGATGAGCCAAAAGGAGGCAGTTGGTGAGCCATAAAGTAGGGACGTGGAGAAAGATAAAGAAAATACAAGAGAAAGTAAGTGGAAGTGGTAGAAGTGGAAGCACATTTACCTTGTAACCTGTAAATAACTCATTAGGGTGCCCAACCAAGGATGTTGAACAAACAAGAGAGGGATCAGACCAGATAAAGAGGCCAAGATAGGAACATACACACCTACATACGATAAGATAGAGATCAAGTAAATAGCACATGCATATATGTATAACATGAACATCTCACATCTGTTATGTGCAATGATAGTTGTGCCCACAAACGCGAGATGCATCATGTCAAAAAACAACCGATGAACCGACAACCGGAGAAATAGACGAAGGACCAACAATTTGGTCAATGTAAGAAACTGCTAAACGAGAAATCCTCGTTTAGACCACCTGGTGTTTGTGTGCCCATTTCGAAAATCAACTTTGTTTTTTCGCTCTGAGTAGAGACTGGGTAATGTCACCCCCTCGTGTTGGTACAGGGATCTTTTGAAGGCCAGTCACTTTCCAGCCAGCTGTGCTGCTATTGTGGTACATAAGGGCATGGTGGGCCACGGGGGTAATCTTTTTTGTTTCTGAGTGGTCTTTGGCTGATAATCTGATCGTGGAGAAATGCTTCTGTATCCGTAATTTTAGCATATTCTTAGTCTGACCAATGTATTTAAGGCCACAAGGGCATTCTAAAAGATAGATCACACCCGTGGTTTGACAATTAATACATTGTTTCAAATTAAAATACCTTGTATGTGTAGCGTTCCATACCTGTTTTGTAGGTATGATTGCTGGACAAATATTGCAGCTGCTGCAGGATAGCTGCCTTTCGCTTTTGTGAAGTGCCTTTGTTTACTGTAGTGGCTTCTACAGATTATATGTCTTATGGTAGGGGCTCTCTTAGCTGTTAATGAAGCATGTTCTGTCAGGGGCGTAGCAATAGGGGTTGCAGAGGTAGCGACCGCATCGGGGCCCTTGGGCCAGAGGGGCCCCATGGGGCCCTTCCTAAACCAAAGTATAAGCTGTTTATTGGTCCTGTGTTGGTAATGATCACTTCTATAGATGCTTTGAATGGTAGTAATCATTAACAAGCTGTTCCCCATCCCCTTCTGGCACCTCTGACACTGTAGATGACCTTGGCAGGTTTTGTTGCGCCGTATCAATTGCTACGTATAGAGTTCTTGGGGGGCCCCAATGTAAAACTCGCACCAGGGCCCCGAGATTCATAGCTACGCCACTGTGTTCTGTTATGTATTCACACATCACTGGATCGCTACGGATGACAGACCAATGATTGTTAAGTACGTTGCGTATCTGGGTCCATTGGTTGTTATACATTGTGCAAAACCTGACTAGTTCTGCCTTTTTCTTTACCTTAGTTTGTAGCAGATCCACTCTATTGCTTGTTCTTGCCCTATGTAGGTCTCTCTTGACGGAGTTCTTCGGATAGCCTCTATTCAGGAATCGTTGTGCTAGCTGGTCTGCTTCTCTCTCAAAATCAGATGAATTTGTGCAGTTTTGTCTCAGCCGGAGGAATTGTCTAACCAGAATATTACACTTGAGTGTGTCTGAGTGGAAAGAGCTGAAATGTAAGAGACTGTTGACTGCAGTCTCTTTACGATACAGTGCAGTGTGGATAGCACCTTGCACATTCAATGATATTTTTAAATTCAAAAAACTAACTTCAGTCTGGAAATAGTTGGCCGTAAGAAAAATATTATGGTTATTATTATTTAGGAGAGAAATAAATTCTTAGGCTTTTTCCATAGTGCCATTCCATAGCATAAGTATGTCATCCACATACCTAAAGTAACCAAGGATATTATCATGATATACTCCCATTTTTTGAGACCAAATAATTTCCCTTTCCCACCAAACTAAGAAAAGGTTGGCGATTGAGGGGGTGCACTTAGCTCCCATCGAAACACCATGGGTTTGCAGGTAGTATTTACCATCAAAGGTAAAGAAGTTATGTTTCAGGACGTAGTCAAGGAGTTGGAGGAGGAAGGTATTGAAGTCGTCTCTTGTGGTTGAAGTTGTCTTGAGAAAGTATCTGACGGTTGATAGGGCATCTCTGTGGTCAATGTTCGTGTAGAGTGATTCGACATCACAGGTGATAAGTAATGAGCCTGCAGGTAAAACAATATCATCCAATTTAGTAATAAGATCTGATGAATCTCTTACATAAGAGTCCAAACTGGTCACATAGTCCTGTAGAAAAAAGTTGATGAAAGAACAACAACGTTCTAGAAGGCTACCAATACCCGCCACTATTGGTCTACCTGGTGGAGCTTCTCTATTTTTATGTACCTTAGGTAAAAGATATAGAGTGGGTGTGACAGGATTTTTGACTGTCAGACACTGCCATTCTCTAAGTGAGATGAGACCAGTATGTTTTGCCTCTCTCAAAATCTGATCTAGTTTATCTTTAAAAAGGGTCGTAGGATTAGAATAAAGTCTATGATAGAATTTCTTGTTGTTTAATTGTTTAGCAGTCTCTTTTTCATAAATGACGGTAGGCCAGACCACTATACCCCCTTTGTCCGCCTCTTTTATGACTATGTCAGTCCGAGATTTTAATACCTGTAATGCTCTCATTTCTTTCTTTGACAGATTGTTCTGTGGACTAGAAGTTCACTGGATCTTTTTTAGATCTTGGAGCATCATTTCAAAGAAGACTTGTGGACAATGGACATAATGCAAGAGAAGGCATAAAGTATGAGGGGGCTCTAAAACCAGTCTATGGTCGGTCTTCCTGTGGGGGGTCATTTTCGCTTACCAGATCAAGCAAATCTTGTAGGAATTGACGATCTATGGCTTCCGGGAGAAACAGCGCATCTTGTAGTTGAGGAGTAGTCTGTTTTTGTAGTTGTGGAGTATGATACACGAATTTAAAGAGAATCTGAAGCCAGATTAAAAATGGCTTTTTACCTTATATACATGTGAGGCATGTTTGCCCCAGCTAAAACGCCGCTATCCCGCGGCATAATGAGGGGTCTTTACTCCCCAAATCACCCCTGCAAAATCCACGACTTTCTTGGTCATGGATTTTGCCTCGTGTGAGGCTGGGCTATGAGCTGCAGCCCTGCCTCACACGCGTCTGTCAGCGCGCATCTCCGCCTCTCCTCCGCCCCTCTCAGTGAAGGCAGGCGGGGGAGAGGCGGAGATCCAGCACTGATAGACGTGTGTGAGGCAGGGCTGCGGCTCATAGCCCAGCCTCACACGGAAGTGCTCCCCGGGCACTATGGAGGAGATTTGGAGGGTAAAGACCCCTCATTATGCCACCGGATGGCGGCGTTTTAGCTGGGGCAAACATGCCTCACATGTATATAAGGTAAAAAGCAATTTTTAATCTGGCTTCAGATTCTCTTTAAGGGTCAGTTTGTGACAGAAGAGATAGAGATCTTTTACTAGCTCAAACAGGTCGAATTCCTTAGTGGGAGAAAAAGATAGACCTTTGCTCAGAACCTGGACTTCAATATGGATAAGAGGCTGGTCTGACAGATTGATAATTTGTAATTCTTCTGCTGCTACAGGTCCTCTGGACTCCCTAGTGGTCTTTTCTTTTTGTCTTTCAGGGCCTGTGCATAGATGGTTAATCTTTTTCTGATATCTCCTGCCACCCCTTTGCTTTCGCTTCCTGTATCTAAAAAATCAGATGTATCGGAAGATTGGTTACTGTGTGGTCTGGTTGTTGCCCACCCACTGCTCCTTCTTTTGGTTTAGCTTTGGGAAATCTTTTCAGATTTTTCCCATATTTTCTTCCTCTTCGATTGCCTCTATGTCTCCCTAGATAGGCTTTGTTTTGGTTGTAATCTTCTTGATCTCGTTGCAGCTTTTTCTTTTTTGCCTCAATGGTGTCATGCTCTACTTTGGCTACATCTTTCTGTAATTGAGTCAGGAAAGGCTGAACGAGAGTGAGAGAATCATATTTGTTTAGGTCGTGAAGGAGGCTTTTTATTCGATTTTTAAAGAGTAACTGTTGGGCTGCAAAAGCTAATTTAAACCTCTATTCTCCTGTGTTAAACAATTTAGAAGGAAGCCAAAAAGGCAATACTGAAGTTAAAAATCTCTCTTACTTTGATGTGTGCTGAACAGCAAGGCTGTTATTCCCAAGCTCCTAAGGAGGCCGGCAGACACATAACAGATACTGCAAAGCATTCTGGGGCTGCTTCTTCTCCCCACTGCACAACCTTGGGTCCTCCCCTTCATTTCCCTATCACGCCCAAAGGCTGCTTTCACAGTGGGAAGTTACAGGCTCATGTTACAGCAGCTTGTAACAGTAGCCTAAACTCACAGCACTGAAAAATCACAGGGCACATGTTCCAATAATACAGATGCTATACCTGATTATATGGTGATCTGCAGAATCACCAATAATGCAAGTATAGCGTGACACAGACAATCGGATGCAAGAAGGTGCTTGGTGCAATAGAGTATCTCTATAGGGCACAGGAATACGACCTCCAGCAAGCTGGAACAGCAGACAACAATGATATATAGTATGAATACACAAGTAATGTGGAAAAGTCCACCACACAATAATTCCTCAGAGGTGTGGTTACCTCTGAATGGGAATCCCGTGTGTGAGATCCTCCAAAGGACGTAATGGAGGAGTCTCGGCCTCTAGCAGCAAGGGTTTGCTAGAGGCGGTCGTCTCAAGAGGCAAGCCTCTGATAGAACCCTACAGTGGGAGACATTCCACTGAAGGGAGAAAGGTCAGACAAAATGAGGTTCGGCAACAGATCAGGCGGCAACAGTACAGAAACGTGAGACAAGAGAATAGTCGGAAACCAAGCCAATAGTCGATAACGGTACGGGCTGGCGAAGTACAAAATCAGGAAGCAGAGGAGTAGTCAAGACAGGCACAGAATCATACACGGTAAATCAAGACAGTATGATATGTGTATATATTGGCGATAAACCAATATATAACACAATATCAAATACAAGGCTGACTAGATGTGACAAGAGCCGGGGTCCTGCCGGATTATCACACGGGAACTGACTAGGTCTGAGTGCTGACACAGGGTATTGCAAACACAGACGAAGTGTGACTGAAAAGCACTTCCTTATATACTGCCTGGGAGAGAAGTCTCCACCCCAGGCAGCAACCAATCAGAGCAGGCTAAAATGTCAGCTGACCTCCAGGTCAAAGCAATACACGATCACTTAAAATACAATAGTATAGTTCCACCCCAAATGCAATATCAAATACAATTCACAAAAACTATATGTCGGGGTTTTAAATGAACCAAAAGTCTTTTATTCTTCAATTTTCAAATATCTTCAAGATTGCGGACAAGTACATAGACAACCAATACAGGACTCCACATCATAAAAAAGGGCTGCCTGACACGTGTTTCACGGCCAAAAACCGCTTCCTCAGAGGCATACAGTGTACACACATATCAACTGTCGGTTCACCGACAATATCGCAACGCAATCTGTAGAATCAGTAGAAATGCACTCCTAGACGAGATCCAGGACGCAGAAGCGCATCCAGGAAAAGCAAGCATCCAGGAAAAGCCAGGTCCCTCCGCATACACACGGCAGAGGGACCTGGCAACTAATGTGACAGAAGCTGTCGCTGTTGTCCCTCCCCCCGCCGGAAGCGCCGTCTATTTGCTATTATGTTGCTGTCGCTAGTCTGCGTACACACGCGGACTAGCGACAGTTGCGACGGAGATGCGGCGGCGACTGTCGCCAGGCGACATCAGCGACGGGCGACAGTTCGGGGTGCGCGCCCGTGCAACGCCGCATACTCACGGGCGACCTGTCGCCGCAACACGCGCGCGCCGCATGTTGCGGCGACAATTGTAGCCCGTGAGTATGGGCCATTAGACACAGCAACGGCTTTTTTTTTTCTTTTGTACAGCACTGCAATCTAGTGCAGCGCTGTACTGGGGACAGCCATGTCACTTGGCTGTCCCCTGGAGTGGTTCACAAGCGGATCCCTCTCATAGGCTGATGCCTAGGAGAGGTGATCACGCTATTAGATCTCGGGGGAGGGAGGGAACATTTAAAAAAAATATAAAAATGTATTATAAATAAATACTATTTAAATTAATTTTTTAAAAAATGACCTCGCAGCAGCAATCAGATGCCACCAACAGAAAGCTCCGTTGGTGGCAAGAAAAGGAGGCAAGATTCATTTGTGTGCTAAGTTGTATGATTGAGTAATTCACCGTTAAAGGTGCAGAGTGCACAATTGTAAAAAATGGCCTGGTCACTAGGGGAGTGTAAGCCTGTGGTCCTCAAGCATTTAAATTTCACAGATGGGGCTTGATTCATAAAGCGGTGCTGTTAGCACGCTTGTGAAAAGCCCGTCTTCATGCCTAAAGTCAGTTTGGTCGCGCTAACTAGCACTCGCTCGCAAAGTCCCGAGTGCAAAAACTTTACGCGCGCACATAGAGGTGCGCGCGAAACGTAGCATCGCGGTGCAACGAAAATGGCGCACCCAATGCGCCTATAAGGTCTGCACGCGGGACTTTGCGTGCGATCTAAATTTCACTGGTACGTGCTAAGTACTTAGCACCCTAGTTAGCACGCCCAAAGCCTTTAGGCGTGCTAACTAGGTTGGCACCGCATAGTGAATCAAGCCCATAGTATCCAGGCTAGAACTGAAGTCAGAATTGTAGTGCTGCAAGGCAAGGAGTATACATGGCGCTATTCCACAATGTTTTGTTCTTTTTACTCTTGTTTCTATTCTTGTTGAAGAGCATTGTCTCATTTTGTACCTGTTGGGACATGGAGTTAGGGAAGGTCACAGTAAAGGCCTGTACACACGCCTGACTAAGGTTGCTGATAACAACCGCCTGAGCCAGTAGTCAGGCGTGTGTACTGTAGGCCCCAACCACTGACACCCCACAAGCATTCTGTCAGGTGGATCAACTTGGCCAAGTAACAGTCAACTGCATTGTGCACGCCGCTCCCCTACCCACCTATTCACCATTGCAACGCTCTGACGTCAAACCCCCCCTGCATAGCAACAGATCTGTACAGCCCGGCCCAGCGATGTCGCCCAGAGGGATCGCATCCCCAACGGGCCACATTAGTCACAGGTGTGTACGCACCTTAAGGATTCCAGCAGTAACTTTACTCTGTGCCATACCATTTATACAAGTGCAACAAGTCAACAAGTGCAGCAATGTACCTGTGTTCTTTGTCTTGGGGTTTTTCTCTTCCCTTAGCTGGTGAAACAATGCTTGTCTCATTTTGATGGATTGTTGATATACAAGATGAGAACTTGATTAGACCAATAATAGGGAAGACTTTACATGGCACTTGCTGAATGGGCTCCTGACTTTTCCTATTTGCTTAGAGATAAAGGCAGAATGCCAGCATTATCAGTAAACAGGCCTAGCTCCGCCCTCTAAAGGTTGAAGCACAGGCTGGTGTCCTTTTGCAGGTAGGCTTCTCCTCCATGCTGTTGCATGGTGATATAGATCTCTGAGGTGAGAGCCATAGGCCATGGGACAATGAACAGAGCCTGGCTGGGAAGCTATTCATCACCAGGGGACAAAGCATCTGTCACATGGGACAGCAGCATCCTGCAGGCATGTCACTTGTGGAGTGGCCTGGATGACAGGACAGGCCAGATCATCAGGCCAAGGAGTGTGCTAGAGTGACAGAGAGAGACTGGCAGCTTACAATTTTGTACACACAGATATGTATCGTCTGCAAACACTTGCTCACATACAGATATATACAAAAATATTGTATGCAAACACTTATACTTGCTCTGAAACACCAAAGGCTTTTGTACATAAACATTTGCACAGTGTGGACATTTACATGGTCACAGATACATCACAGTGCAAGATACATGATGCAATTATAATGTAAGTTCACATATATCGCAGTCCTCACACTCATTTTCCTTGTTAATGAACAGAAACATGTAGAAGGCGCTCACAGATAACAAATACAGGTATTTTAGTGACTCAATACAGATGTATACAAGTGGACATACATCAGGCGACTTGGCGACCCATCGACCATCCGATTCTATTATTGTATTTGATTATTATAATAAAAATTGGTACTCTCAAGTACAATACGACCAATTTCATTTTCAGCCCAAAATTGGTAGCATTTATTGGTCGTACATGCTGCTAGATGTAGGGCCAACTTGCTTGATCGGGTGCATGGCGGTAACAGCAAGCTGTATCGGGACAAGTGACGTATGCAACAAAACCCCCGACGCTGTCCCACCTAATGTGCAATGTACCCTCCCAGGTCCTCAGTACACTATTTTCTACCTGTCCATGGCCACTGCTTGCCCTCCGCTGGCTTCGGGTGCTGTCCTTCGTCCATACACACGCGCCCACGTTACTCTGGAAACCACATGGGGTGCATGTGTGGGCAGTTGCTTAGCTAAGGAGCTGTGGGCACCGATGCAAGTTTTACATGGGGCCCCCTAAGCACTCTATACATAACAATTGAGACATCGCACCAAAACCTGCCAATGGCAACTACAGTGTCAGAGGTGCAAGAAGGGGATGGGGAATAGCTTGTTAATGATTACCACTATTCAAAGGATCTATAGAAGTGATTATTACTAGCACAGGACCAATAGAAAGCAAATACTGCATTTGAGGGAGGGCCCTTCGGGGCCCCTCTGGCCCAAGGGCCCCGATGCGGTCACAACTTCTGCTATTGCTACGCCCCTGTGTTTGGGCGAAGGACAGTGCTTGAGGGCAGGGGAAGACAGCTGAAGACAAGCAGTGGCTGTGGACAGATAATGTATAGTGCACTGGGCACCGGGGGAGTTGCACTGCACATTAGGGGGACAGTGTCAGGCCAGCAAGGTGGCAGATGCGGCATTACAAGGCCTATTTGTCTCATAGTTGAATCTGCCTATCATCACTAGATTTATGACTATCTTTACATTGTTAGAGAGTAGTTCCATTGTTATAGCACCCATGTTTGTTGTCCTTTAACTGAAACTGTATGGAACCAGCCCAATATGTCTAACCCAAGCCTTTGACATTCCAACTAATAGAGGAGGATTACCGCCCCTCTATATGCCCTATATTCTGCATGCTTTCTCCCTCTAGCACAACATGCTGGAGCAAGACCTTGGCTATGATAAAAGACTGGTAACATTAAGTCTGGTACATGCCGGGCAATTGTCTTTTTCAAATTCTGATCAGATTTCATGTCAACAAGAAGCCCATACATCTAGCGATGCATGGGCAGATCGACCAAGAGACAGATCTCTCTCTGATCGAATCTGATCAGAGAGAGATCTGTTGGCTGCCCATGCACCGCAGATGATTCCCAATAGATTTGGAATTGGACTTGTGACACTGCCGATCCTTCCGGTTTAGCCAACCCCCAAATGGAAATGTCAGTCCCTCCATAACCCATGCATGGTAAATCTCACCTGTCCAACTGCCGCAAATCCTGGTCACCTCCGCAGTCGCCCCCTGAGCCCCACTGTGGTGGCATGTATACCATGTGGTAGTGACATCACACACACACCTAGTGCCACACGCATGAGACAGCAGAGAGCGGGAGTCGCAGCAGCTGGATAGGTGAGATTCTACACTGCACGGGCACCGTGGGGGAAATTTTATACTTGGGGGGACAGCAGCCAGGGGTCTGTTGCGTTCATCAGTCGTCATGATATTGCTCACTGTTACCTCCGTGCACCCGATCAACCACATTGGGCCAGGAATTCCCAGCTTGATTGCTCAACTGATACATTGAACCAATTTTGGACTAAAATCAGTCGAATCATTGATCAGGCATGCTTGTTGTGGCATCGATTTTCTGCCCATTCAACAAGATTATTGAATTGGGTGGTCAAATCGGACGCAAAATAGCTTGATGTATTGCCACCATTAGTAAAGGGTCCTTATAGTGTGGAAATTAAAGTTACCATTAGGCTTATTGTAGGCTGGGGCAATTTTAGGGTGGGAAGGGGAGGAGAGAGTCCCAATATATATCTATTTGCTAACTTCATTTCATTCAGTGATAATGTATATCAGTTATTTCGGAACTTGCCATTCTTTCATATCCTCCATTAGTAGAAGCAACAGGTTTGCAGTGTACCAAGTATTTTGTTTTTCCATCGTTAATGCATAATCCAGTCTGGTGGGGATCTTCCAAAAGGGCTTTGGATCAGCCCTCCAATATTCCTAGTTTACATAACTATCATCAGCATGAGTCATCTACGGTATTATGATGGCCGATTTAGTTCTCCCCACGTTTATTCCAATGTTTCCAATTATTCTATTCAACCTCAGATTAAAAAGAACCTTTAATTCACGGAACAACCTACTCTGAACATGTACTGGATTTCTGTCACTGTTGTTAGGGTTAGGTGTGAATATCAACAAATCTTGTAGCAAGGGGGTCAGTTAGGGTTCGGCACCAGTAGAGGGAGGACTCGTGTCAGGATAGGTTAGGGTTAGGTGTGAATATCAACAAATCTTGTAGCAAGGGGGTCAGTTAGGGTTAGGCACCAGTAGAGGGAGGACTCATGTCAGAATAGGTTAGGGTTAGGTGTGAATATCAACAAATCTTGTAGCAAGGGGGTCAGTTAGGGTTCGGCACCAGTAGAGGGAGGACTCGTGTCAGGATAGGTTAGGGTTAGGTGTGAATATCAACAAATCTTGTAGCAAGGGGGTCAGTTAGGGTTAGGCACCAGTAGAGGGAGGACTCATGTCAGAATAGGTTAGGGTTAGGTGTGAATATCAACAAATCTTGTAGCAAGGGGGTCAGTTAGGGTTCGGCACCAGTAGAGGGAGGACTCGTGTCAGGATAGGTTAGGGTTAGGTGTGAATATCAACAAATCTTGTAGCAAGGGGGTCAGTTAGGGTTAGGCACCAGTAGAGGGAGGACTCATGTCAGAATAGGTTAGGGTTAGGTGTGAATATCAACAAATCTTGTAGCAAGGGGGTCAGTTAGGGTTCGGCACCAGTAGAGGGAGGACTCATGTCATGATAGGTTAGGGTTAGGTGTATATATTAACAAATCTTGTAGCAAGGGGGTCAGTTAGGGTTCGGCACCAGTAGAGGGAGAACTCATGTCAGAAAAGGTTAGGGTTAGGTGTGAATATCAACAAATCTTGTAGCAAGGGGGTCAGTTAGGGTTAGGCACCAGTAGAGGGAAGATTCATGTCAGAATAGGTTAGGGTTAGGTGTGAATATTAACAAATCTTGTAGCAAGGGGGTCAGTTAGGGTTAGGCACCAGTAGAGGGAAGATTCATGTCAGAATAGGTTAGGGTTAGGTGTGAATATCAACAAATCTTGCAGCAAGGGGGTCAAGTTAGGGTTAGGAATCGGTACAGGGAGGACTCATGTCAGAATAGGTTAGGCGTAAATATCAGCAAATTTGAGGATTTCATGGAAGTGTGACATTGTACAGTCTTTACACTCAGATTAACAGCGACAAAGGGAGAATGTGATGATGATGTGACCGTATACATTCTGTGCTTGTATATCAAGATGTTGCTTGCTTATCAATTCAAAATTGCATAAAGTGTTTTGCTGATCTTGCAAAGCGCCCTTAAACCAAGTTACTTGCAATCCAAGGTTTTACTTGGCCCTGAAAATAATTGGTGGGCTTGGATTTATCCACATAAGTTGGTGTACACCAATACCTACTTGTTGGACCATATCTCCCAAAAAATGATGTGCAGAATCTGCCCCAGAGTGATATTTGTGTTTCTTTATACAGATGTGCAATGCATACCTCCCAGCTGTCTTGAGGGAATGAGCCCCGCAGAGCAATTTCCCCTGCACAGCCTTCCTCCTCAGCTGCCCATCTTTTAGATCTGCTGTGTATAAATAAATACTATCTGTACACATAGAATAAATATTTATGTTCTAAAACGGTTTATGGCATGCTGACGTTTGTGGATTTCCTTGTTTATTTTCAAATGCTAATATCATGGAAAATTAGTCATGAAATAAACCATCAGTGTGAGCTGAAAACTAAAAAAAATGTCTTTTGATCCTACACACTTTCTGGAGCACGACTTCAGCATGGATGCGTCTGACAGATGTCACTTTAGGGTGACCCTCTTTATTGGCCCAAGGAGATAAGAGTTATGAGGCTGTGCTATGTACCTGAATATTTGTCACCATTCATAAATTAAGATTTGGATACTTATGGGGTCACTATAGTGAGACGGATTTGGGGCCATATTTTTTTCCTATTAAAAAAATGCCAATAGTTGGCGGCAGGGACGTTACTAGAAACAATTCGGCCCCCTCCCGCCAAAATAAATCTACAATCTTCGTCTGCAAACTTTGTATGATTCCTTATCAGCGGCTGAGCAGATGCAATCATTACAACAATTGTGCAGAGAGCAGAAATTTTTTCTCTCCTTGTCCTTAGTTGTCAGTCTCTCAGGACATGGCCCCCTGTGGCTTATGGGCCCCGCTGCGGCTGCATCCCTTGCAGGGTCTATTATTACTTGGGACTATGGACTTAAGGGTTAATTGTTCCAGGGGCGGAGCAATGAAGGGTGGGGTGCCCACACCTGAATTTGTATTTATACTTGTGATGTACGCTTCAATGTTGCTTTACACCTGATGAAGGATGGTTCACATCCGTAACATGTAGTGTTCGTGTTCGCTGAATACAAATCAAGTGATTTTGCAGCCAGTTGTGTGCCGTCTCTTCTTTCTTGTTTGTCTATTGTTATGCCCCTGGTTGGCGGTGGTGCAGATCCTTTTCAATCTCAATCACACATCAGAAACAAGCACACAGCTAATATGGCAGCCGCAGACTGTATTTACAACACATGATCTGCATACTCATTCTGGCTGGGTCAGTGGCTGAATGCATTAGAGCAGCCTTTTTCAACCCTATTACCCTGGAGGAACCCTGTAAAAAAAAATTGAGCTATCAAGGAACCCCTGCATTTATTTTGCAGACGGTATGGTCTTTAAAAGTGGGTGTGGCTGTTGTAACAGCCTTGTTGGCTAGTTCACACTGGATGCTTTGGTAGCGTTTTGCTGATTGCCGGCGATTAGCAAAAGGCTGTTTTTCGCTGTGCAGGAAAGTGATTTTAGCGTGATTGAGCTTTGTGATTGAAATGCAATTGCTCCAAAATAGCTCCAGAAATGCTGCATGCACTATGTTTGAGGTTTCAGCAAATCACTGGCGATCGTTACAGTGTGAACACTACCATTGACTTGCATTAGCAGTAGTCCTTTGCCTATTTGCCGGCAATCAGCAAAGTGCTGCCAAACCACCCAGTGTGAACTAGACCCCATTCAATGATCCTTCTTTACACTGTTCCCTATTATAGTAGCATTAGTTTGTGTTTCTTACTATAGTCCCCAAAATTATAGTGCTCCCTTAAAACAGTACTCTTTTTTTATACCAACCCCTATTATAGTGCCCATTATACTGTCTCCTTATTCTAGTGCTTTTTATTAATGTGCTCATTATTATTCTGACCCTCAATTGCTTCTTTTCACAGTACCGCTATTATAGTGTTCCCTAGCATACTTTACTCCCCCCCACCCACCCCTGATTGGAGAAAATGCCAAGGAACCCCTTCAAAGTACTCAAGGAACCCTGGTTGAGAAAGCTGCACTAGGGCTGGAACCCACTACAGCGGGGGTGCTTTGACAGTTTAGGGAGCGTTTTAAAACGCTAGCAATTTCTCTAAATGCTCTGCCAATGTAAATGGATGGCACAGATTCCACTAGAGCGATTACGATTAGGGAAATCGCAATCGCAGGACATGCAGCATTTTGGAAGCATTTCCATTGTAATTAATTGCATAGACGCAGGGAAATCGCTCCTAAAATCGCTTGCAAAGTGCTATTACAAATCGCTAGCGATTGCGATAGCGCTTTGCGCTTTCTAGTGGATCCTAGGTCTCAGAGACACAGGACAAGACTATTAGCATGGCACTTGGTGTAGTTTAAGGGTCTTTTCACACTAAATAGGTTGCGTTGCAATAACTTCGTATGTTAGACATGTGGTGTGACTATACAGGTAGCCCCCAGTTAACGAGCTAGATAGGGACTGTGAGTTTGTTCTTAACCTGAATCCGTTCTTAAGTTGGAACACTATGCCATCTTGGTCCTCTGTACCTCCTCTGTGCCCTCCAGTGTCCCCTTCTGTGCCATCTCTGCCCCGTTCCCTCAGTGTCCCCCTCTGTGCCACCTCTGCCCCCCTGTTCCCTCAGTGTCCCCCTCTGTGCCACCTTTGCCCCCGTTGTCACATTTTGTGCCTCCTCCTATCCTAGTGCTGATTGTAATGAGCTAATTTCGCTTGCGCCACGCCGCTCTCCGTGGCCCCGTTCATCCTCCGCAGCCGGTGTAATGTCCTATCACCGACTGAGAAAATCCAAGATGGCCGCGACCCGGAAGTACTTCCTGGGTCATACCTTTGTTTGCTGATTGTAGGATGCTAACGGAGGCAGGGAGCGAGGTGACCGAGGCAGGGGAGCGAGGCAATGGAGCCAGGGAGCGAGACAATGGAGGCAGGGGAGCGAGGCAATGGAGGTGGGGAAGCGAAGCAATGGAGGAGGCGGGGGAGCAGGTGATTGATGGCTGGAAGGGGGGAAAGGAGGCTAGCAACAATCTGATTGTCGCTAGCTTTCAGGGGGGACTGACAGCGGCACCAGGACACCGAGGCATGTCATTGGCCAGAGAACATGCCTCTGTGTCCTATAGCCTATATAACTATCTGCCTCGGGTACTCTTTAAAATGTAGAGATTGTGTATGCAGCACTGGAAACTCACTATACAGTATAGTGTACCACAGAAAAATGTAATTTTACCAATTAAAAAAAAATTCCTTGAATTTTTAAAATCCATTTTCTCAAAAACTACAAGGTCTTATTGAAATAAAAATGTTTTGGGCCATACGTATCGGCAGGTTGTTTGTAAGTCGGGGACTACTTTTACTGTGCTTCACTGCCATTGTAAACGTGCACATTATCCAGAAAACGCATAGCATGCTGTGTACCACAGAAATAATTACATTGTGTTGGGATGCCATCATACTGTCCTTTGTGATGGAATGCAACAGATGCAGTGTGAAAGGGCCATCAAAGAACATAAATATGGCAGCCTTTATAGACCTGTAACTAAAGGGCCTCAATGCAACTGAATATGAAATCTTGCTTTTTGCTTCCCTCTAGTGACAGACTTTAGCAATTGCAAAGACAAATTTAAATGCAAATAGGGATTTTATTGTTTTCCAATCCCCAAACCTGTGTCTATAGGGAGCTAATTACTGTGTTTTTATTATTATTTATATGGCGCTGATATCTTCCACAGTGCCTTACAGAGTATAGATTTGTCATTAACTGTCCCACAAAGGGACTCACAATGCAATCCCAACCTTAAGGTGGCCATACACTGGTCGATTTTCCATTAGATCGACCAGCTGGCAGATCCCTATCTGATCGAATCTGATCAGAGAGGGATCGTATGGCTGCCTTTACTGCAAACAGATTGTGAATCGGTTTCAGCCAGAAACCGATCACAATCTGTTGAGCTGCTCCTGCCGCCTGTCCCCCCCCCCCCCTCCCCACCGTATACATTACCTAAAGCTGGCTCCGCCCTCTATTTGAACTTCCTGGTCACTGCAGTGACACAGGAAGTTAATGTACGCTGGGATGGAAGCAGGAGCAGAGCCGTGCAGCACGGAGAAGATGCCAGGGAGCCAGCGTCAGGTAATGTATACCTGATCGGATCGGCCGCCGCTAGCGACGCGCTCCCTACCCGCGGGCGATCGACGGTATTTTTCCGCACGGTGCGATCGACGGACCGATCCGATTTCGGGAGGAAATCGGATTGGCTGGTGTGTTTAGCGCGAACGATTGGCAGAAGATTCGATCCCAGTGATCGAATCTGCTGTCGAAACGGCCGCAAATCGGGCCAGTGTATGGCCAGCTTAAGTGTCATATGTCCATCCTAGTCTAAGGCCATTTTTTTTCGGGGGGGGGGGTGTCAATTAACTTATTTGTAAATTTTTGGCATGAGACTGGACAGAAACACACAAACATGGGGAAAAACAAAACTCCATGCAGGTACCAAATCCCCAGTGCTACAAGGTGAGAGTGCTAACCACTATGCCACCATGCTTTATAAATAATACAGATGAATCATCTGCAAAAATCAAGTGCATGATTTCTCTTCATAAATGTTAAAAATCAATAATTTCCCTCAAGAAGATGGATTGTAACAGTCTCTTGAAAAATTATAGAGCACCAAATCTTAGTATCTTTGTAGGAACAGTAGAGGTCTTTATCAAGGATACAGTCCTGATTTTTTTTATACACTTAACGATTTTCCCGCCGATATACAGCAGATTCGGTCACTGTGATCGAATATGACCGAATCTGCTGTGAAATCGTTGCACAAACGCTGACCGAACGATCGATTTCCGTCCAAAATCGATCGTTCCCGTCGATCTGTCCGCGCGGAAGATTTTGCTTGATCGGCGGCGGGTCGGGAGTGTGTCGATAGCAGCGTTCGAATGTCCGACGACCGACACTAGCGGCAATACATTACCTGTTCCGACGGCGAGTGTCCCCACTGTCACTTCTCCGCGCTGGGCTCCGGCTGGCTTCACTTACTTTCTGTCCCGACAGGAAGTTTAAACAGTAGAGCGGCAGCTCCACAGATTGTGAATCGGTTTCATCATCAAATCGATTCAAAATCTGTTTGCAGTGTAGGCAACCAATAGATCCCTCTTTGATCAGATCGATCACAGAGGGATCTATCTGCTGGTCGATCTGGTGGCAATCGACCAGTGTATGGCAGCCTTTACCAAATCTATGTAGTAGAGGGGTAAACTGAAAGAATATATTTGAAAGGATACTTCAGGTAGTCATTCATATTACATTGATGTGATAAGATTGTACAATATTGTACAATCAACAGTATTATTATTTCTTTATATAGCACCAATATCTTCTGTAGCACTGTACATAGTGCAAAACAAATATTGAGGAACATATATACATGAAAAGTTCAAGACACTGTACCATCAGGACAATCAGCAATACACATACAGGTGACATGGTGGCGCTACACTGTACTGGAGAGTGACATGATGGCTGCACTAGTTGAGGGGGGGGGGGCATTGTGGCTACACTTGTTATGGGTGACTTAGTGTATACCAAAGCATTACTAGGGTAAGGGATAACTACAACCTACAAGAGGCAAAGTGTGTGTGTGTGGGGGGGGGGGGGGGGGGGGGAGGAGTCAGTTCTAAACAGGGCCCATTTCTTAGGTGGCTGTTTCATGATCATCCATCAGTCCTCAGCATAAGGTCAATGAGTCAATTACACCGTGGAAAACTAGGACTGTAGAGATGACTAAATGACCTGCCAGAGTTGATCACTGACAGATTAGATCAAGGTGTTCAAATCTGCAAGAAAATGTATTGAGCTGGCCATACACTGGCCCGATTTGCCGCCGTTTCGACAGCAGATTCGATCACTGGGATCGAATCTGCTGCCAATCGTTCGCGCTACACGCCGAATTTCGATCCATTCCGTCCGATCCTGTCGATCGCGCCGTGCGGAAAATAACTGTCGATAGCCCGCGGGTAAAGAGCGCATCGCTAGCGGCGTTCGAATGCCCGACGACCGACGCAATAGAGCTGCAATACATTACCTGCTCCGCCGGCGCGACTCCCGGGTCATCGCTCTTCATTCTCCGCTCTGGTCTGGTCTGGTCTCCGGCATGCTTCCCTTCTTCCTGTCCCGGCAGGAAGTTTAAACAGTAGAGGGCGCTCTACTGTTTAAACTTCCCCCAGACAGGAAGAAGGGAAGCATGCCGGAGACCAGACCAGACCAGAGCGGAGAAGAAGAGCGGAGATCCGGGAGTCGCGCCGGCGGAGCAGGTAATGTATGCGGGATGGGGGGAAGCGGCGGCAGCACCACCACCACCACAGATTGTGAACGGTTTCAGGCTGAAATCGGTTCACAATCTGTTTGCAGTAAAGGTAGCCATACGATCCCTCGCTGATCAGATTCGATCAGATAGGGATCTGTCTGTTGGTCGAATCTGATGGCAAATCGACCAGTGTATGGCCACCTTTAGCCTTGATTAAAAAAACATAAACAAATACTCACTGCAACTGCAACCACACAACAGCTAACTCACGAAATACAGTTCAATCTGTTATAGTAAACATGTTTTTTGGCCCCTACGTGACGCTGATTCTGGATATAGTAAACAGGGGGTGGAGCATGCATCATATGTCAGCGTGAAACCCATGGTCGCTGCTCTCTTCAGGCTGGTTGTAAGTGAGTTGATGCCTGATAACATTTATAAGACAAGAACAACGGCACTGGCACTGAATATACAGTACAAATAAGCAGCATGGAGAAAATGAGAAATAATGGGAACATACAAAAGAGGATGCAGCTTTACCACTTTGCAATCACCGATAAAAGTATCATCACAGTCCTCCCAGGGGATCCCTTGTTAGTGATGACTCTCTTGGTAGCATGTGGAGCGCAGTACAGGCTGCTTTCACTTGTAGTGCAGATCAGAGCGGGCCTACTCGCTGCAAAACTAAGGAAAGTGGAGAGTGCTAAGTCCCGCCAGCGGAGGTATCAGAGCCACTCACATTACAGATGCGAGTGGCTTATGATTGGCTGCATTTTGAAGAGAAGCTTCATGATTGGCTCAAGTGCGAGGAGAAAGTTTTGCAAGACACTTGCTGCAATTTTTGCCCGTGGAGGTATCGGAGCCACTTACAGGAAGTGAATGGCTGCCTCTATTCAGTGAGGGCTGCAATTTTTAAGAAGCCCTGGCAATGGTTGCAAACTCTTAAGCTGAGAACACACTCTAGACCTGGAAATGAGTGATACATGATGTATCGGTTCAGGTGATAATCACTGAAAGTTGTTTGTACCGCACAATAATAATTTTCACATTCCTCATTATCACACTTCCAGCAACGATCCAATTGGCAGACCTTCATTGCACTGTCGCTGAATTGAAATGTGCGCAGTTGTTGTCACTCAACACTAACCATCAGGGATCTCTCAGTTTCTGATGACTGTGGTCTAGCGTGTGTACAGAGCTTTATCGTTTATATTGTAATAGCAGGGAGCCATTACTGCAGGATTGCAGGAGCACTTGGAAACCTGATTAGCAAATAAGGAAGAGAGTGCAAATTAGGCACAACTGAGTTCAATAACAGAATGTTTTTAAATAATTTTATATTTAGTTGCAAAATGATATTGAGAGTACATAATAGTCTTTTCCAAGTACAAATAACACTGTAACTTACCTATGACAACATATAAAACTATACACTGCATTCAACACTGAGCATTATGGTGGTAACCACAAACCAAACATGCTCATTTCTATTGCAGTTAGAAGATAGCACTACACAACTGTGGTGCCCTGAGGGGGTGACCTATACTGGAACTGAGAGAGGAGTGTTACTCTGACAAAATGCAACATCTTCCTCATATAATACAACATATTTAAAAAAAAAACATAAAAACTTTATTGACCAACATTTGCTTGCACACAAATAATGAAGATATTTAAAAACCATTCCCTACCCCACAAATGGTACTCTGTGACCTAAGAATGACAAAAAAAACAGAATTAAAGGATACCTCAACTGAAATGTGACATAATGAGATAGACATGTGTATGTACAGTGCCTAGCACACAGATAACTATGCTGTGTTCCTTTTTTTCTTTCTCTGCCTGAAAGTGTTAAATATCAGGTATGTAAGTGGCTGACTCAGTCCTGACTCAGACAGGAAGTGACTACAGTGTGACCCTCACTGATAAGAAATTCCAACTATAAAACACTTTCCTAGCAGAAAATGGCTTCTGAGAGCAAGAAAGAGGTAAAAAAGGGGAATTTCTTATCAGTGAGGGTCACACTGTAGTCACTTCCTGTCTGAGTCAGGACTGAGTCAGCCACTTACATACCTGATATTTAACGCTTTCAGGCAGAGAAAGAAAAAAAGGAACACAGCATAGTTATCTGTGTGCTAGGCACTGTACATACACATGTCTATCTCATTATGTCACATTTCAGTTGGGGTATCCGTTAAAGGACACCAGACTTGAAGCAAATATACCTGAGCCAGAGCCGGATTTACAGCTCAGAAGCCTGTAGGCACAGGTGTTCTGGCGCCCTAATCCCCGCCCCTAAACTCAGGTCACACCCCCATCTTAGGTAGGCCTTCCTCCTCCCCATTTGGTAACCCCATCAATCTATGTAGTAAATGTGTCCCCCACCCCAAGTATAGGCAGCCAGATGTGCCCCCACCTCAGTATTAAGTAGCCCCCCAATGGGTAGGGGGACACTTTGGGAGGAGAGCCGCTTCTCCTACATAAGGAGCCTGTAGGCACGTGCCTACAATGCCTTATGGTAAATCCGGCCCTGACCTGAGCTAACCACAGAGGTATGTTCATGCTGAATTCCCAAACCTCTTTACCTTGTTGGTTCCTTTCCTTATTCCCCTCAGTCCCTGTAGTCAGTCGTTAAAAAATGTGACTATTTGATAAAGTCAAATTCTCTGACAGGAAGAGGAAGGTGCTGTGATGTTCTCTCCTATCTCCCTTGCCACATTCACTCCCCTGTCTGAAGAAAAAAAGACCCATTTACAGTGATTACAGGATCCAGGAGGAATAAGGAGGGGAATGGACAACACAAAGGGGAATGGGGATCCAGCATGAACATACCTCTGTTTAGATAGCCTCATTTTGCCTCAGATCAGGAGTGCTTTAATAATGTATACATTTACCACCATGTAGCACTATAGTTTCTTTTCCGATTAACTCTTCTTTTGAGTTTTCTCACATATGATGTTTCCACATAATGGGCTTGATTCACTAAAGGTAGCCATACACTGGTCGATTTGCCATCAGATTCGACCAACAGATAGATCCCTCTCTGATCGAATCTGATCAGAGAGGGATCGTATGGCTGCCTTTACTGCAAACAGATTGTGAATCGATTTCAGCATGAAACCGATCACAATCTGTGGAGCTGCCGCCACCGCCTGCACGCCAGCTATACATTACCTGATCTGGCCGGCGTGACTCCCCCAGTCTCCGCTGTCTTTTGCTCCGCGCTGGTCTCCGGGTCGGCTGGCTTGCTTCATTGAACTTCCTGTCCAGGGGAAGTTTAAACAGTAGAGGGCGCTCTACTGTTTAAACTTCCTGCCTGGACAGGAAGTTCAGTGAAGCTGCAGCCCTGGAGCGGAGAAGAAGACAGCAGAGACCGGGGGAGTCGTGCCGGCCGGAACAGGTAATGTAACTCCGCTGTATTGCATCGGTCGTCGGGCATTCGAACGCCGCTATCGACGCACTCCCGACCTGCCGGCGATCGAGAAAAATCTTCCGCATGGACGGATCAACGGGAACGATGGATTTTGGAAGGAAATCGATCGTTCTGTCAGCGTTTGCGCGACGATTTCACAGCAGATTCGATCACAGTGATGGAATCTGCTGTATATCGGCGGGAAAATCGTTAGGTGTATGGGCCCCTTAAGACAAATAGCATGCCTTATCCTGAGTTATCACGCCTTATCAGAGATAACACGCCTTATCAAAGTTAACATGCCGTATCAGAGTAACTTAGTGAGCACTACAAACCAGCAGGAGCTTAGGGCAGGACATAGCGGGCATAAGTTCGTATAGCTCACTATGCTACTCTGATAAGGCATGTTATCTTCGATAAGGTGTGTTCATTTTGATAAGGCGTGTTATCTCTGATTAGGCATGTTAACTCGGATAAGGCATGCTATCTGTCTTGAATCAAGCCTATTGTCTACAAAATCTGCACCTAGCAAAGGAAAAAGTACTAAAAAGTAGAAATGAAAAGTAATGGCAAACTGAAGTAAATTTAGGACAGCTTATTTTAAGTGGTCTTCTTACTGGAAGCTGTAAAGGTATTTTACCGATTATTAAAAAAAAAACTCGAGAAAAGTTATCTAAAGTAGTCAAATCAGGCCCCTCCTGGACCATAAATTAGTATTCAATGCACTATACATTCCAGTGATTAGTACAGGACTGATTCAACTTAAATTAGGTAAATATGTGCAGCTGTAACCCTCACCCCTTAATGAGGTCTTATTTACAGTGGGATGGTGCATTGTACTGCAACGTTAAAGTCACAATGCAGCACATTACCAGCCCCTGAAGCCAGGCTTACATCCAGAACCACTGGTGTCTAGCAAGCCTATAGCTTTACATTTTACAGAGCCACATCAACCCCACATGCAGACAGCCTGTTTTGTGACTGTAAAATTTAAAGCTATAGGCTTGCTAGACACCAGTGGTTCTGGATGCTTGCCTGGCTTTCAGGGGCATAAAGAGATCATTTGCATATTCAGTAGCGGTGCATTGTGGGTAACCACAGATGTTCACTTAAAGCTGAATTATTGTAAATTCCTTCTGTTTTAAGAAGGCATACCAAACTGAGCATTGCTTTTTAGCAGGAGGGCTTTTCCGTCTCTTTTAGTCCCCTATACTCTCCTTGCGGTTTTGGGTCACCCCAAGCTGTGTTAAAGAGCTATATTTAATTATGTGGTGCTGTAGAATCCTTTGCTTGCACTATTTCCAGACCACGTTAGGTTAAAGGGTTCTGATGAAGCACACTTTCTATCTCCATTTGGGTGCTGGTCTGCTCTACTTTTATCATAAGCAGTACTGCATAGCCAGTGTATCCATCCAAATGTCACCTTACTTGGAAAGCCTATGGGGAAGGGGTTCTGGCCAAGAAATACGTATGTCTCCAGGTTCTGGATATTCCTACACTGCTCATCACGTTATTAAGTTGACTGGTTACTACCTAAAAATGAATATTGCTAATATGTATTTAATGTATTTAAACTCACAGTTCACACATCAAAAATCTTGTATGAGACCACCATTAGCTCCATCCTATAGATTACACTTCAATCTCCTATGTGTTGTGCCAGGCTTGGTCTTAGGGAACATTTTGCTTCGCTTTGCTTTTACACTATTTGAATATCTTCATTTTTGAATATTAATTTTTATACACCTGCACAAGGAACAAAAAAGTACATTATTTTGAGTTCAATTATCAGTTTATAGAATGCCAGTTTATCATCAGTCGTTCTGCAATTAAGGTGAATTTCCCAAATCTTGCATAAACCTATTTTTCAGTCATTTCTATCAGGCTTGGGCAGTGGCCGCCCTTTATACCAGTTTCCAGTTCAGCAGCTTTCTTCCAGCAACTGACACCAGCTTGAGAAAAAAAATTATAAACATTCAGATGTTTAATTGTATCTCTAATGGGTCTCTGATATCTCATAGGGATAGAGTAGGTTGCCATTAAAGGGGCTTCCATGATTGCAGTAGGCCACAATTCCTGAAACTTATTAGCACATATTCATCACCTTGGATTGCTGCTTAAAGTAATTAAAGGACCACTAGTATTGTATTTACATACATATAAGATGTGCATGTCTCCCAGAGTAAAATGCACTATAAATGACTTTCTTCCCATGTTCCTGTTGCTTACAGTAAGCATTTCAAATATGACAGATCTTGTTTTGGACTAATCAATCTTCTCATGTGGGATTCTTAATATTTCCTTAATTTTTTGCAAAAGCACTCTATGGAGGAAATGATCTATATGAAGATGGTGGTGGGCCACCCAATTCACTTGCACACTATTTTGGCAGTTGGACTGAGCAAGTAACTGCCTTTCAGTAAGTGCTTTTGAAAATAAAGAAAACCCTGTGAATCCTTATGAGAAGATAGACTAGTCAAAAACCATGTCAGATTTATACAAACTACCGTAGGAAATATAGGTAAAAAAAAGAATGTATGGTGCATCTTACTCTGGATAAAATGTTTATAATATGCTTTTAAAAATTTAGAATTTTTTGCAATAGTGGTCTTTTATTTAAACCACTGACTGGCCAGCTCTAATGTAAACACAGGGCCACATCCAGATATTAATGGCGACAGGTTAGTTAGCGGCCAGGAGGCAGCTGCAACTAACACTAAACTATTTCAAAATCTCATAACTGAAAGGGCAACATTGTTTTTTTTACAATAATCAGAAATCACTTTGATTAAACATCCCATATAGTACTGGCAAAGTAATTCAAAATTAGTCCTGCATTCAGAGTT
>NC_090646.1:493532757-493642757 GCF_040937935.1 Hyperolius riggenbachi | reverse complement strand
AGGATGGGCTTTAGCAGCAAGAGACCACCAAGAGTGCCTTTGGTATCACAGAAAAATAGGAAAATATGCCTGTTGTGGGCCCAATTTTACATTTTTATCTATACAAATGTGGTAGCCAAACAACAGTCAAATATAGACTATATGGACTCAACTGAAAAGTTGAAAAGTATACAAAAGTCAAAACACTTTTAATTGACTTAGGAAATATGGCTGATAACAAAACAGGTCTGTAAAACTCAAACCGCTATTCATTTTGTTATGCAGCTGAATGAAGCAGATTTTAGATCCGACTGTCAGGACAGTTTAGAATTCAGTCTCAGAAATTCAGCCCTTAAACTGAAAAGTAAAAATATGAGATGCCCGGAATGTTCTATTTACACGTACAATCTCATTTGTTTATTTTCAGTTCAGGTTTGCTTTAAATTAATATTTTGAAAAAAAGCCCATCGGGAATTAATTAACAAATACAAAGAAAGTAACCTTTTTCTACAAGAGACAGCAACAACAAAAAACCCAGAAGGGTATAATTCAGTAGTTAACAAAAGGTCTATAGTCCTTCCTTACCTTGCTTCCCAACTTAGTCATATTGTCCAATGGATCATAATAAATGGTGATCAGCAGCCTGAAAGACTGGGTTATTCAAAAAATAGCATGAAGGAATGCCTCCCCATAGACTTGCCCCTTTCTCAAGGAAAATCACCCCAATACCACTCCAACCCAAGCCTCTAGAATTTGGAATAAAGCACAGAAGTACAATACATTTACAGAGATTTCCAGATTCCCGTATGGAATAACCCACACTTAGCTGAGCTATATAAACAACCTAACTCAGTGTTTTGGCAAAACAAGAGCATTGCTTATCTTGGACAGATGGTAGAAAACGAGACTCAACTCTCCTTCCATCAAATACAAAACTAATAGTAAAATCTGTGCTCATATTACTTTAATTATTTGCAGCTGAAACATGCATGGCAAACTCAATTTCTGAAGCGGCAAATCAAAACATCCAATTTCCTGATTTTTTACTTAAAGAAGGCCTGTCTAAGTAACAAATCACCAACCTGTATAAATTGCGGGTATGAGAATGCAGTACAGCTTGCAACACCCTCTAAACATAAATGGACAGCATAAGGAATAGGTATTTACAAGAAAGATTGGGCAGACTTGGGATTTCCTCTCCCATGCTTGTTGGGAGTTCGTCTGTTAAAATGACAGATGAAAGATCTTTCGAAAAAAACGCAGTAAACGACAGTTAAAGGACCACTACTGCGAAAAATTGTAAAATTTAAAACATATGTACACATATACAAATAGGTTTCTTCCAGAGTAAAATAAGCCATAAAGGACTTTTCTCCTATGTTGCTGTCACTTACAGTAGGTAGTAGAAATCAGAGAACTGACAGGTTTTGGTCTAGTCCATCTCCGCATGGGCCTTTATCCTACTTAATAATAGGCAAGTGTCTCTGTGTCCCATGTCCCTGTATCAGTGCTCTTTCAGTTGTGCACATTTGCAGGGATGCAGAGACACTGCCGAGAGCTGGGGAATAACGTGCGGCACTTGTGGTGTGCGTTGCTAGGGCACCCAGGATGCAGAGAGCAAGGGGGGGGGGGGGGGATGGGCCCAGAAGGGGGGGCGAGCGTGTGGGGGGGGGGGGGCGCGCAGAGTGTACGGACGTGTGCGTCCGCGCCCACTAATGAGGGAGAGAGGCAGTGCAGGGGTCGCGGACACAGCCTAACGCCCGTTTTTATACGGGCCTTAGGCCTAGTTCTTTATAAAGACACTCCTTGAAAAGGTTTTTATACAAAGATGCTGGCCAGCCTCCCTGCTTGCTACACACTTTTATTGGCAGTTGAACAGAGAGACTGCCATTCACCACGTACTTTTGAAATTAATGAAAACACTGAGAATACCCCATGAAGAGATGGGCTAGTCCAAAACTTGTCGGTAATGTCAGATTTCTACTGCCTACTGTAAGTGACAGCAACATAGGACAAAAGTAATTTGCGGCTCATCTTATTCTGGAAGAAATGTACTTCTTATTTGTATGTAGTGTGTTTACATGTATTTACATGTACATAATTTTACCATTTTCACGATAGTGGTCCTTTAAAGCAGGGGTCCCCAGCCTTTTTTGGCTCGGGGACCACTATCCAAACCAAACCTTTCCCTGGGGCCCAGGTGCGGAGGAGGGGGGACACTTGTATGAGTGTGTGTGCCAGTTTTCAGGGGGGGCGGGGGGTAGGTAATCCGGGTGTGGGTATCTAGGAAGTATAGCCAGCATAGATGCCTTAGTATAGTTAGTATAGATGCCCCAGTATAGCCAGTATAGATGCCTCAGTATAGTTAGTATATCTGCCCCAGTATAGCCAGTATATCTGCCCCAGTATAGATGCCTCAGTATAGTTAGAATAGATGCCCCAGTATAGCCAGTATAGATGCCTCCGTATAGTTAGTATATCTGCCCCAGTATTGCCAGTATCAATGCCTCCGTATAGTTAGTATATCTGCCCCAGTATAGCCAGTATAGATGCCCCAGTATAGCCAGTATAGATGCCCCAGTATAGCCAGTATAGATGCCCCAGTATAGCCAGTATAGATGGCCCAGTATAGCCAGTATAGATGGCCCAGTATAGCCAGTATAGATGGCCCAGTATAGCCAGTATAGATGCCCCAGTATAGCCAGTATAGATGCCCCAGTATGGCCAGTATAGATGCCCCAGTATAGTTAGTATAGATGCCCCAGTATAGATGCCCCAGTATAGCCAGTATAGATGCCCCAGTATAGCCAGTATAGATGCCCCAGTATAGCCAGTATAGATGCCCCAGTATAGCCAGTATAGATGCCCCAATATAGCCAGTATAGATGCCCCCAGTATAGCCAGTATAGATGGCCCAGTATAGCCAGTATAGATGCCCCAGTATAGCCAGTATAGATGCCCCAGTATAGCCAGTATAGATGCCCCAGTATAGCCAGTATAGATGCCCCAGTATAGCCAGTATAGATGCCCCCAGTATAGCCAGTATAGATGGCCCAGTATAGCCAGTATAGATGCCCCAGTATAGATGCCCCAGTATAGCCAGTATAGATGCCCCAGTATAGCCAGTATAGATGCCCCAGTATAGCCAGTATAGATGGCCCAGTATAGCCAGTATAGATGCCCCAGTATAGATGCCCCAGTATAGCCAGTATAGATGCCCCAGTATAGCCAGTATAGATGTCCCAGTATATCTGCCCCAGTATAGCTTCATGCGGCCGCCGCTGTGTTACCTTAGCTGGCGGCCGCTTCCTCTGTATATATCCTGGTCAGCCTCTCTCCTTCAATCCCATCTTCTCTCATAGCAGCGCGTTAAGGTAACACAGCGGAGGCCGCGGGGAGGGAGCGAGAGGACAGACCCGCGGCCCAGCTGCAAACGGCTCACGGACCAGCACCGGGCCGCGGACCGGGGGTTGGGAACCCATGCTTTAAAGGGAACCTAAACTGAGAAGCTTATGAATTTTTCCTTTTAAAATAATGACAGTTGTCAGACTCTCCTGCTGATCCTGTGTCTCTAATACTTTTAGCCACAGCCCCTCAACAAGCATGCAGATCAGGTGCTCTGACTGAAGTCAGACTGGATTAGCTGCATGCTTGTTTCAGGTGTGTGATTCAGCCACTACTGCGGCCAAAGAGATCAGCAGGACTGCCAGGCAACTGGTATTGATTAAAAGAAAACATCCATATCCCTCTCAGTTAAGGTTCCCTTTAAGGTTGACCGATATACAACAATGCTTGTCATGACAGATTACATTGGATCAAATAGACAAAACCTACGTGTACAGATCTTTTAACAATCTTCCCCCTGCATCCTTCTTCATTTAACAATCCTATTATCGGTAATCTTTTTGCGGTTTATTACTGTAGTTCATAACATCACATCCCATTGCTAAAGATCTTTAGGATAAACTAATTAGCCCGTTTATGTTTAAACACTCTTGGTCTTATGCCTGGTATTACCATGCAATTTCCCATCAGATAGATGGGTCGATAGATAATTTCTGATAGATCTGATCGGATTTCCGATCACTTTTCTGATCATTGTTCTGATCACTTCTATGCAAATCGATCAGAAAAACTATCAGAAATCATTTCAGACCTGTCGGAAATGATCTATTCAACCCATCTATATGATGGGAAATTGCATGGTGTGTACCAGGGTTTAGGGGAAATCTCAAGCTGGGTTAGGTTGTACATCCAAGAAGACAAGGTGGAGCACGCAATCTCTGCACTGTACAAACTCATTTGGGAACACGGGAACACCGTGAAAAATTCTCGCTTGAAAGGGTTCTGTTGGGTGCACAGCGGTATTGGCATTATGATTTCCCAAAAACCAGCAGGCCCCCTGGCTTTTGACTCACCTGACCACTGGCACACTCCTCCTATGTCCTTTACTTTCTCTTTATTGCCAGCGCCTATACCCAGTGACCCTGCCGTGTGTACTTGTGGTGTGGTTATGTGGTACAGGTGCCTTCGGCGGCAATGGAAAAATATGCATAGCAGAGGCGTGCCAGCCCTTGGGGGGGGGGGGGGCCTGCGAAAGCAGAGGCAGCTGCACAGATTTGTAATAGATTTCATTCTGAAATCTACTGGAAATCTGTAGCAGCAATTGATCCTTCTCTGATAAGATTTGATCAGAGCAGAATCTATCTGATGGTGTAATATGCGTCCCATCTGCCAATGTATGGGCACCTTTACTTGTAAACAGCTCTGCTTGTCAAAAGAAGTGTGGTTCTGTCCACCCAATCCTATACTACACTAACCTTTGCTACAATAAGCAGTCAGTTGACACATTTTTTTGACATGGCCAGCTCAGCGACTTCATAATTCTCCTCTGCCAAACAATTACTTTTAACAACTGTTTCCTGGCTGGGTGGTTAGACCTTCTCAGCTAGCACTCACTATTTACACTTAAATATGCGGTGCCCATGTAGCTACCAACACCCCCATTGTTTTCCTGCAGCATCCTTAGCAACTCAAGCAAATACATACCAGCATTCATCTATCGCTGGAAGCAGCTTTCTCATTTTCAGCTGCTGTCAAATCCCTTGCATTCTTCTCTGAACTGCAAAGCATTCGACAGGTTAGACCAGAGATAGTGCTAACTGCAGAGGCACTCCAAATTGAAGTGGCATTAAGGTGCACTTGCATGGAAGGTCTACTAACTCACCCATCGAATGGGAACTGATAGATAATTTCAAGTAAATAAGTTTTAGATGCAAAAAAGCTGGTTTCCTCTTCCCAAGCCAATGATGAACTGGGTTATAGGTCAAAAAACTGGGAAGACCTGGCTAATCTGGACTTATGACAATAACCAAAAATTACGTTTTTCCTCCTTTGAGGAGATAAACATGAACTTCCAGTTGTGTTTTTAAAAGGCACAAGCACACACACATACAATGGTTGCCACCCGAAGTGATTGGGACGCAATCTCTTGGGCGACAGTTCTGGAGTAGATTGCTGTACAGAAAACAGGATGACGGCATGGTGGAGCAGTTCCAGGGTAAGGGTGTAGAAAGCAATGCGCTGAGGGGAAGTGGGTTAGGGGGAGGTGTCACTGTTGTTTAAGGATCCCAAGATCTGGTGTTCCAGATCATTAAAGCAAAAATGTACTGAAAAATAAAAGACAAAATAAAAATGTACAAGTCATACTTACCTCTCGTATAGTCTACTCATCAATCTCTTTCTCCTCACCCATGTCCACTGTGACTGATGAAATTCACCATCCTCCATTTTAAAAATGGTGATGACCCCATAACAGCTTCCATTAACCTGTAATATCACCCACTTGAGCCACAAGAAAACATGGACATTACCTTGCATGTCACTTGTCTTTCCGTTATAACTGACAGCAATTGATATAGTGGCAAAGGGCCCTAAGGCTTTCAGCTTCCGGAGAGACAGTTCTGACAATATCTAGTTGGAACTGGACGGGATCGTTGTTAGAAGAAAATGGTGAGCTTCTGAAAGGAACCTGACAATGTGTTTATTTTAAATAATTTTACTCAGCACAGGTTCCCTTTAAGCGTGCTTGGAGGAAAACCTGTACTCATGTTAGATTCTAGGATGAGACGGTCACAAACAGCTGCCTCGGCCACATTTAGTGAAGTGTGTATATATGAAAATTAGAGAGAAACGCCCCCTGTAGAGAAAGCAGTAAAATATGACAGGGGTTCTACTTCAATCCAGTGCAAACTATTAAAAAATACCAGGACTAAATGAACTGTAGAAGCTTCATAAACATATTTATTTAACAAGAAATATTTACTTAGCAAAAAACAGAAAGTTACATCGATATATCCTCACAGAGGTAAGAGACGAAGTACAAGTATTAAAGAGACACTGAAGCGAAAAAAAAAAAATGATATAGTGAATTGGTAGTGTACTATGAATAATTACTAGAAGATTAGCAGCAAAGAAAATATTCTCATACTTTTATTTTCAGGTATATAGTGTTTTTTCTAACATTGCAGCATTCTCTAATATGTGCAGATTACACAACACTCAGCATTCAAAATGAGTCTTTCAAAGCAGTCTGTGAAATAATGACCTCTCCTCTAGCAGAGAAAAAGTAAATAGTCCAGGAACAGTTGAGATAATAAAAGTCAGATAACAGCCCTCTCCACGACTAACTTAGTTGGAGAGCTTAATAGCTTGTTTGCATAGAGATAACAACTGGAGTTTCTCAACTCTTCCTGTACTGGAAACAATTACACTGATGTATCTGAACTTAATGTTTTATTTCTTAGCTGTGCTACACATACAAATCATAATATCATCATTTTTTTTTCGCTTCAGTGTCTCTTTAAAGTGCATAACATAATAAGCATATTTAATAAGTTGCCACTCTCTAAACAAGTTAAAATCATATTGCAGTTATTGGAATTTATCTATGTTTAAAAGGTAGCAAACAATATAAGTGATAAGAGACCCATGTCAGAGCTCCATCATTTGTACATGCGGTGACCTGCACATTGTCACGAGAATCCAAGTAGGGCAGCCAGAAACATTTCAATGGAATAAACAAGCTGAATTAGCACACAATCAACAGGAAGAGCTGCTTGAAACACAATAATCTGGCCAGGAGCTCACGCAGGGGTAAGACGGCAGCGGAAGGAAAGGGGGGACTCCCGTACATGGCTCTGCAGCTGCCCACTGCAAGGCACACACATCCAGTGCAATATTCACTTCACTGACACAAAGCTACTCTCAAGATTAGTTTTATGGTGCCCATACATGGCACAATGTAAACGTTTGTTTTTCCCGTTTGTTCGTCCAAAATGATCGAATTGAATGAAAGTCATTGTTTTTTTATTCAAAAAGTTTTTTTTCGATCAAGAAAAAACAAACAATTATCACATTTTTTCAATAAAAATCTGATCGGACATGTTGGAAAAATCTTTGTATTCATTGAACTAAATTATTTCATCGAAAAAAAAATGAAAAACAATTGTACAATGTATGGGCACCACCATTACAGGGTCCTACCAGGGACAGCTCGGGCACAGCTTTTACTTGTCTACAACAATAACGGGATCATTCAGCTAAATATATGATACAGCATAAGCTACACTGATCTGGTTGCTATGCGCTACTAGAAGCAGAAAATAAAAAAGATCCAGTTGACTGTAAGCTGAACCTTAAATTCATAGTCTGAACAGATAAAGCTATTAAATAAATAGTAAAAGCTATACAAGGACAATAAGTGCAAGGTGGTCCAAGCGGAAGAAAGCCTAGGCAGAAATCAGTGCAGCAGAGAAAGGAAGTCACTTGCTCAGAGTAGTCATAACAATCACTTTCTTTTCCAAAGCCAAGGAAATGGTCAGTGGGAACAAACTGTAAATCAATTTGCTAGGGGTATCAGAGGTATGGCGTAACTATTCACTCAGCCAGGGATCTGAGAGGAGATGCAGTTAGTCATTCAGGTTGCAAGTAATGGCTCACAGGACAGGGAAGTGGTTGTGATTTGTCCCTGTTGTCTAAGGGCTGGTTCACACTTGTTTTAAAAAAGTATCCGTAGGATAAGTTTTTAAAGCTCTGCAGAAACGGTGGAAGCGGATCCTATGTTAAAAATAGGACCTGCTCCTACTAGTGCAGCAATACGGATCGCACACGGATCCATGTTGCATGGAAAGAAAACGTCGCTGAGAGTCCGGATTTGACACTTTTTCCCAGACTGGATGGGAAACCGTGTCCAATGCAAGCCTATAAGAACAGACACTGTCCGATATCACTAGGCTAGTCGTCACACGCGTACCGCCATCCATCACCACCGCTCGGTCCATTCTGAAGAGCCCGGAGGCCGACAGAAGCATGGGGATTCTCCATTGGGCTGCAATAGACCAATGGGAATACTCAGCAACAGAGAGAACTCTCATTGGTTCATTTTGAACCAATGAAAATTCTCCCTGTTGCTAGGCAGAATTGGCTTGTTGCAGCCTATCGATAGCCACGCTTCTGCTGGCCTCCAGGCTGTGGAAGGGACAGAGCGGCAGGACAAGCGGTGGCTGCAAGACAAGTGAGCGGCGATGCATGATTACCGACGCGATCGATGTGCGGACGCGGAACTTGCCCTACCATCCAGATCAGATCTGTGTGAAATTTGACACAGATCCGATCTGGAACCTGACAAGTGTGGACCGGCCCTTAATTGCAACAACCTTCTTCATTCATTTTGATGAAGTCTCTTATTTGCATAACACTGCCAGTAACGGTCTGTTATTGTCTCAGGACATCCTACATCACAACATTGCTAATTATAGCAGCATGGATGGCAGCTGTGGGAGTGGAGGTGGGAGGCGGATACAAACAAAGGCCGTTTCGCGTCTACTGACGTTTGGTCACGCTGCTTTCCACCCACCTCCACAGCTGTCATCCATGCTGCTATACTTAGTGATGTTGTGATGTACGATGTTCACTTGCCTTATTATCACTAGCATGATCTTAGTGAATTGAAGCCAATATCTCTATTAGCTGTTGCGGTATATTGCGGCACATAACTAAGTTTCTGTTTCACGGTTTCACTGTAAGCCTGCTTCCCACCATTCACCTCATCTGGTTGAACTACAGCCACTGTAAAGGGGCAGAAGAGATAGAGCTCCGCTTAAAAAAAATTAATGCAGCAGGCAAATTGGTAAGCATGCCTAGTATGCAGCTTCCCCCATTAACCAAATACACGTCAAGCTCGTTTTAAAGAACCCCTGCATCGGGGACAAGAAAAATGAATAATGACCATGGTGGGTTAAGATTACCTTTTTAGAAGTGTCCTGTTGCTGTTCGTCATCTTCAGGGTCCTCCCGATCCCTGTACTCTTCATATTCAACAGGATCCTCCAGTCAATTACTAGAACCAAGAAGTAGCCCCAGGCGACACTGTGCCACTGAGAAGTGCGCAAGTTTCAAACTGCACGAGAACAGCAAAAGAAATTGTCCGTCCACGAGAGAGTGTTCTGTCACTACGCAGATGCAGTTCAAAACTTGCACCTGCACAGTTTAGAATAGCTGTGTGCAACTTGGAGGAACCTCTAGAAGGGGTGGGAGTTACAAGGATCAGAGAAAGGGAATAAGGACAATGAGCAGTGCCAGTACACTTCTAAAAAGGCAATTTAGCCCACCATGAGCTTCATTTAATAGGTTTTACTCCATTTCAGGGGCACATTAAATTAACCAGATTTTGTTCTCAGATAAAGTAAAATAGGAGTAGAAGAATTATGTGCACAAATCAGTGTTCTTTATTTCACCTACCAGTCTTGGCTGTTGATGGCATCACCATAACCCGGTGTATCTACTACAGTTAAACGCAGCTTTACTCCTCGTTCCTCTATTTCCACAGTGGAGGCTTCAATCTGAACCGTTCTTTCAATTTTCTCTAACAAAAAAAAAAATATGAAGAAAACATAAGGAATATTAAGGGTTACGGATGCAAACATGCTGCAAGAATCTTACCCTGTAATCACTGTCTCATATCATCCCTAGTGACATGAGACAAGGATTATGGTGTAAGTACCTGAGGTTAGAGATTTCAGGCAAGGATTAGACTGTAAGCTCCTGAGGTCAGTGATCTGAGGTGGAGGGCCGCCTGTCCCACATAATTTGCCTATAGGCACGTGCCTACAGTGCCTCATGGAAAATGCGGCCCTGCACGTATGGTCAGTTTTTTTATTTTGTACACAGTAACACTGTTGACTTTTTTCTCTCCACAGATTTATACCATTGTCCTGAAGATCGTTATGTATGTCTGTGTTTTGAATGAAATAAAATGTTTTGTGAAAATCTGAAATCTGGATTTATTTTTTTATCTGTGAGCTGGGTTCCCCTGAAATGTGTGCAAGTGGCAAGCCGCCAAGTCACAAACATTCTTTCACTTTACAGGCATGACAGTAAGTGCGTAGATAAGATCTCCAATCCCTCTGCCTGGAAAAGCACACAATGTATACAGCAGGTTGGCAGGAAGAGACCGCTTCATACAGTGATTTGCAGCTGTTATTTTGCACTACACTTTACCTTATAATAAACCGGAGAAATAATGACTCCGTGTGAGCCGGACAAAATGCAATCACTTATGAAAATGTATACCGCAGGAATCGCTTGAATTATACGTTTTGCGATTGGAGTTGCATATGTCCAATTCAGTGATAACATTTTTGCTCATAACCAGCACAGAAACCATTCTTTCTATGCAGCTTAACAACTATGTAATTATATGCATGGTAGAAGGTTGTCTATAAATATGTCCAGTTTTTTGCCTGGACTACTCTATGACTTCTGAAAACTATATGCATACAAATGCTGCTTATTGGCAAATAGTGAAAGCCTTCACTAACCTTTCATCATCAGACTAGGCTCCAGAACGGCTGGTGTACTTTCTAACACCTTTAGCTCACCCCTCCAGTATTTTCATTTTTAACGAGCGTGATCAGACTATGTCACGGCTCACACAATTTTCCCATATAATGCGCTTGATTCAGACAAATTCCCTTTGGAGATGTCAGTTATGTGACCTTGGATACATTGATAAGAGTGGCAATTGCAAGGCCAGTGAGTGACCCAAAGCTTGTGGGGCAGGTCTCAAGCTTGAACACCTTATAAAACTTTGTTGTAAATGCAGTGTTGGCCACAAAACTTAGATGCAAACAGCCAAGTTACAAAATGTCTCATCAATACAAAGCAGTTTTATTGTACAACATGTACTATATGTTTTGTTATGCATTAGTGTTAAACTGTTTAAAGCACAAAAACATGGCTTATACTGCATGCCAAAAGTATTTATAGCACCAACATCTTCCGCAGTGCTGTAGAGAGTATATAGTCTTGTTAAAGGTTCATACACACCTGCCAACTATCTGTCCAACTTTCTACCAAACTTGTCTGTTAAGGTGGCCATACACTGGCCCGATTCGCCGCCGTTTCGACAGCAGATTCGATCACTGGGATCGAATCTGCTGCCAATCGTTCGTGCTACACGCCGAATTTCGATCCTTTTCGTCCGATCCCGTCGATCGCTCCATGCGGAAAATTAGCGTCGATCGCCCGCGGGTAGGGAGCACGTCGCTAGCGGCGTTCGAGTACCCGACGACCGACGCAATAGAGCCGCATACATTACCTGCTCCACCGGCACGTCTACGCCCGGTCACCGCTGCTCCGTGTCCGCGCTGGTCTCCGGCATGCTTCAGTTCCTCCTGCCCAGCAGGAAGTTTAAACAGTAGAGGGCGCTCTACTGTTTAAACTTCCTGCCGGGCAGGAAGAAGTAAAGCATGCCGGGGCCGGAGACCAGAGCGGAGACGGAGCAGCGGTGACCTGGGGACTGGAGTCGTGCCGGCGGAGCAGGTAATGTATGCGGGCATGCGGGCGGGGGGAGCGGCGGCAGCACCACCACCACCACCACAACAGATTGTGAACGGTTTCAGGCTGAAATCGGTTCACAATCTGTTTGCAGTAAAGGTAGCCATACGATCCCTCTCTGATCAGATTCGATCAGATAGGGATCTGTCAGTTGGTCGAATCTGATGGCAAATCGACCAGTGTATGGCCACCTTTAAGCCTCATACAACTTTTGTTTTGAAACAACTAAAAAAAAAAAAATCTTTTGCGATTGTTCAAACAGCTGATCAGACTGATAAGAAGACAATCCAACTGTTGGATTGACTTCTTATCAGTCTTATTAGCTTTTTGAATAATAGCAAAATACTTTAGCTGTTTCAACTTGTTTCACAACAAAACCTGTTTGACAATTGTGCTGCATAAAAGACCGCTGTTGAGCGTGTGTACGGGGCTTAACAGACAAGTCTGCCAGATAGTTGGACAGTTGGTAGATGTGTATGGACCTTTACTTAACAGTCCCTCAGAGGAGCTCACAATCTAATTCCTACCATAGCCATATGTCTATATATGTACAGCGTAGTGTATGTATCATACTCTAGGGCCAATTTAGGGGGAAACCAATTAACTTATCTGTATGTGGAAGCAGAGAGAGCAGGGGGCTGGCACTGCGATTTAAAGATGTTATTAGCATATACAAAATAGGTTCACTTACAGTCATGTAAATCAGGTGATGCTAAGAGCGGCTAAGTGGGCACCAGGTCAGGAGATCTCTGTAGACGACCGTTTTGCACCACTGGCGCTTGTTCACTGCAGAGATCACCTGACCTGGCGCCCACTTAGCATCGCATGATTTACATGACTGTAAGTGATCCTATTTTTTATATGCTAATAATCTCTGAATCTCAGAGCCAGCCCTGCTATCTCCCCTTCGACAACTATACATGTGTTCGTTCCTGGCTAGAGAATGTCATTTAAAGGGACCAGCACTATCCTTCTACATCTCCATATTAACTTATCTGTATGTTTTTGGTATATGGGAGGAAACTGGAGGGCCCAGAGGAAACCCCCCCAGACAGAGGGAGAACATACAAACTGGAATGCCCGGAGGAAACCTACACAGACACAGGGAGAACATACAAACTTCGTGCAGATAGTGCCCTGGCTGGGATTCGAACTGGGGACCCAGCGCTGCAAGGTGTAGTCACACATGCCATATAGAGGCTCCCCGGATTATTATGTGCCCTAACTCTGGCCCTATAACATGCATAATGGAGGATCCTCCAGAGGTAGGGGGAAAAATACATGTGCTCAAGTAATTTTTCTGTAAAACTTCAATACAGGATAAAGCTACGCAGCTATTAACCTGCATGAGACCCCTCTGCACCTAATCCACAGAAGAACCGCCTTTTTTAGTGTCACTTTTGAAAACAGTGAATAGTGGATGGGACTATTTCAGAAAATTACATTACCTGAAAAGCTGATATTCATAAGTTATACTTGAAGCTAGCTCCAGACTCAACAGGGTCATGTCTGCCTCCAAACTACCCCAAGACACAGCTGTTTACACTAGAGTGGTGCAGCTAAGGAAAAAAAAGTATCTCCTGAAAACAAATCCACACACTCCTCTGTTTGTGCAACTGTCTTTGTGAGGGGACCTGACCCACAGCTGTCATTTGTAAGTGTTAAAAAAGACAAAAATTACTTACGGTAATGTCTTTTCCAGAAGACGAAAGGACAGCAACCCTGAGACTTGTCTCCCTCCAGCATTCAATGGACAGGAAGCTAGATAAAACATTTGCATATTAGATTAGATAGGGATTAGATAGGTATATACACATGGTTTCCCCTTACCCCATCAGTTGTAAAAAAAGACTCCACACAGAATGATGCTTCAAAATAAATTTTAATAGGAAATATCCGGGTGGGTAGTAAGGGTGCTGTCCTTTCGTCTTCTGGAAAAGACATTACCGTAAGTAATTTTTGTCTTTCCCAGGACGTCTCAGGACAGCAACCCTGAGATGATAGACAAGAACAAACTAGGGGGGGACAACAGCTTGCAACACTTTTCTGCCAAAACATAAATCAGAATTTGACAATACATCTAATTTATAATGTTTGACAAACGTATTGTGACTCGACCAGGTGGCTGCTTTACAAATTTGCTCAATAGTAGCTCCTGCCCTCTCTGCCCAAGAAGTAGAGACTGCTCTGGTTGAATGTGCCTTGATTGCTGACACCAGCTGCCTTCCTTGATGAACGTAGGCTAAAGCAATGGCTTGTTTAATCCATCTGGCAATAGTTGGTCTCGAAGCTTGTTTGCCTTTGAATTTTCCTGCAAATAGCACCAGGAGAGCATTAGATTTTCTCCATGATTTGGAACGTTGAAGGTACTCGATCATACATCTTCTCACATCTAAACAATGCAACTTGCTCTCTTTTTGATTAGATGGGTTATTACAGAAAGATGGTAGAAAAATCTCCTGGGATCTGTGAAACTTGGAGGATACTTTCGGCAGAAAGGATACATCTAGACGCAGAGTAATTCTGTCCTCACCGATGATGCAATAAGGTTCATTTATTGAAAGAGCCTGGAGTTCCCCTATTCTTCTGGCAGTTGTTATTGCCAGCAAAAAAGCAGTCTTTAGGGTTAACAATTTTTCAGATATTTCTGCAATTGGCTCAAAAGGTGGTTCACATAAGGCCTGTAGTACTGTATTTAGATCCCAGGAAGGGATTTTTGACTGAACGATTGGTCGAAGTCTTTTTGCTGCTTTAAAAAACCGGACTATATACTCCTCCTCAGCTAACCTTCTCTCCAGGAAGACACTTAAAGCCGATACCTGTACCTTTAAAGTGCTGATGCTAAGGCTTTTCTCAAATCCACACTGTAAGAATTCTAATACAGAATTTGAATGTGTCAAGTCCCTTTCGTTCTTCAAGCACCATGAATTATAGGTTTTCCATGCCTTCTGATATATTTGGCGCGTAACCTTCTTTCTGCTCTGAATGAGTGTTTCCGATAATTTATTAGAGAACCCTTTGCCCTTTAGTATTTTCCATTCAGGCTCCATGCCGAAAGCCGAAGCAGACTCAGGTTGGGATGAAGCGCTGGGCCCTGTGTCAGAAGATCCTGACGACCTGGAAGAATCAGATAATCTGTAGCTAAACGTTTTAGCAGAGCAAACCAAGGTCTCTTTGGCCAGAAAGGAACAATCAGGATTACTTGTGCTTGATCTCGACATATCTTGTTCAACACTCTTGAGATAAGATGCAGAGGAGGGAAGGCATACATCTTGTGATGACTCCAGGTGATTGAAAATGCATCCACCTCCCATGGATCGTCCCGCAGGCACAGAGAACAAAATAGACGGCATTTTGCATTGGCTCGTCTCGCAAACAGATCTACTTGTGGGGCCCCCCAGAGATTTGCTATCCTCTGAAACTCTTGTTCGTTCAGACTCCATTCGTCCTGGGAGAGATCTTGTCTGCTTAGATAGTCTGCTAGATAATTCAGGGTCCCCTTGAGATGTAACGCTTTCAGGGAAAGTAGATTCCTTTCTGCCCAATGCAGAATCTTTGATGCTTGGGATCTTAGACCACTGCTCCTGGTGCCCCCCTGACGGTTGAGATAGGCCACTACTGTACTGTTGTCTGTACGAATAGTCACATGCGTTTGGAGAATTTGAGCCTGAAATGATTGGAGTGCTTCCCATACAGCTTGCAATTCTCTGCTGTTTGAAGACCGTCTGCGAAGATGAACAGACCACTGCCCTTGCGCCAGAAGAGTATTCAGATGTGCTCCCCAACCCCAGGAGCTTGCGTCTGTCGTTATAACAGCCTGGGTTGGAAAATCCCAAAGGTTTCCCCTGGAGAGATGCTCTGTCTTTAGCCACCATAGCAGAGAATGTTTGACACTCCATGGAATTTGGAACTTCTTGTCTAGGGAGGATAGATGTTTGTCCCATTTGGATAAGATCCAGGTCTGAAGTTCTCTCGAGTGAAGTTGACCCCACTGTACTGCTGGGAATGATGCAGTCAACAGACCCAGTAATGCCATAGCTTTTCTTATCGAAATTATCCTCCTGCTCTGAAAAGAAAGAACAGAATTCAGTAAAAAAGTCGACTTTCTGGGAGGCAAAACAAGTTTCTTATTAGCAGTACATATTTCAAAGCCAAGAAACTCCATATTTTGTTGCGGCTGCAGGGATGATTTTTCCCAGTTAATCACCCACCCAAGTGACTGCAAAAAATCCAGTGTAAACTTCATTTGAAGTTCCACCGATTGGACAGAGGGACCCCAAATTAACAAATCATCCAGGTAGGCCATAATCTGAATAGAGTTTAATCTCAGAACAGCTAGAACCTCTGCCATGACTTTTGTAAACAGCCATGGGGCTGATGATAAGCCAAAGGGGAGAGCGTTAAATTGAAAATGTCTTACCTCTCCCTGAAGAAGGACTGCGAACCTCAGGAATTGTTGCGACTCTAGATGAATCGGAAGATGCAAGTATGCGTCTTTGAGATCCAATGAGGTTAATAGACAGCCTTCCTGCAGTAGGTTTACCACTGAGCGAATGTTGTCCATTCGGAATTTCCTGTAAAGTACTGCCTTGTTCAGCCTTTTTAGATTCAGGATAAATCTGTAGCTGCCTTGGGGTTTCTTTATGAGAAACACAGGGGAATAAAATCCTAGACCTTCCTGGCATCTTGGTACTTGCCTGATGACTCTCTTTTCCAGGAGGGTGTTTACTTCTTTTAACAGTGCCTGTGACTGATCCGGAGTGTTTGGAGAGGGAGTCACAAAGAATTGCGTTGGTGGGCGCCTGATGAACTCTATTTTGTATCCCTGTGATATTATGTTTAACAGCCAAGTGCTCTGGAATGTTTCCTGCCATCTTTCGAGGAAGTGGGCCAGTCTGCCGCCCACCGGGATTCTGGCGTCATTGTTTTGATGGAGGATTCGTACTGGTGTAAGCCGGATTTCCTCTTGGTCGTTGCATCTTATTTGGTACCCACTTTCTCTTCTGGGTATTTTTATTCTCCGTTTCTTGTTTTCCTGATGAACGAAAGGAGCGATTGAAACGAAAATTCCTCCGTTTAATTGGAAAGTTCTTCTTACTATCAGCAGATCTTTCCAAAGTTTCTTCCAGCTTTGTTCCAAACAAAAGTCTGCCTTCACATGGGATACCGCATAGTTTAGATTTGGACGACGTATCTCCCTGCCAGGTTTTTACCCAAACTCCTCTTCTGGCAGAATTTACTAGAGCTGTGGTTCTAGCAGTTAGACGGACCGAGTCATCTGCCGCGTCCGCCAAATAATTTGTAGCATGTAAGATCTTGGGAAACATATTCAATATATCCCCTCTAGGCATCCCAGATGCTATTTGTGATTGTACTTCCATCAACCATACTTTCAAGGACCTAGCCACAGCTGTAGCTGCCACAGACGGCTTGAAGTTTAATGAAGCCGCTTCCCATGCTCTCCTTAGGATGTTATCCATTTTCTTGTCGATTGGATCTTTCAAGCAACCGAAGTCCTCAAATTGTAGATCCACTCTCCTGGACACCTTAGACAAAGAGGGGTCCAGCTTAGGCGCGGTTCCCCAAAACTTCTGATCATCTGCACTATACGGGTATCTCTTGGCCAAAGATTTTGGCCAAAAGGCTCTCTTTTCTGGATTGTCCCATTCTCTCTTAATGATCTCTTTAAGACTATTGTGTACCGGTATAAACGACATCTGAGGGTCTGACAACGTTTCATACATCTGGTCTAGGGGTGTTAACGTTTTCTTTTCTGTAGTGATCCCCATTGCCTGGTGCATGGCTTCTAACAATTCTTTCATAAAGTCTGTAGAAAAGGCGAATTTATGACTCTTGCTACTCTTTTCTTCTGCCTTATCTGTCTCTGAAGGAATTTCATCAAAAGAAGAAATTTCCGATCCTGCATCAGATCCTTCTGAATCTTCTGAAAGCATAACGTCTAATTTTCTCTTTTTTGTAGGGGGACTATCAGCAGGGGCTGGATTTGACTGTTTAACCCCCATAGAACCAGAGGGGCCAGGCATTGACCCCTCTGCCCTAGGTGGCGAGGCGGCCGAGCTTTTCATGGTTTCCACCGCTGAGGAAATTTCGGCTCTAATCCATCCTTTCAAGTCTTTAAACATTGAAGGCGATTCCTCTCTGACAACCTTCTCTGTACAGGATTGACATAAGGGTTTAGAGGAAGATGATGACAAGTGACCCTTGCACACTGCACATTTCTTGGAGGGCTTGTGAGTTGCAGAGCCTTTGGGTTTGTCACTGTCATTTTTATCAGGTCTGCTGGGAAGTTCTGTCTTATCAGCTCTAGTTTCTGATTTCCCATCCACTTTACGAGTTTTAGGCTATAATAAAACAGAAACATAAAAAAATATCAATCAGCCTGAGAACCCTCTGATTAGTGCTAATATGAATCATAGAACCACAAATGATGCATACCAGAGAGGGTACGGAGCTTGACTCCACAGAGCCCTGGGAGGAAGATCCGCCGGCAGCCTCCATAGTCACAGACACTGAAAAAAGTGACTAAGTAAGTTTAATAGCCCTGCTATTATTCCTGCCCTGCCCACAGAATAAAACACATTTATCACAGGCCCCAGAAGATCCTACCAGTCCTGAAGATTTTCCTCTCCGATAAGTCACGCCAGCCTCCACCTCCGTCAGCAAGGAGGAATCTGCGCTGAACGCCGCTCTGGAGCGCACGCCGGGCCAGGAGACTACCTGCTTCCGGCTTCTGGTCACGTGTGGTGCCAAACACGTGATCCGCGGGCGGGACTTCCGGAATCCGACGACTTCCGTATCCTGGGGAAGGCTCTAGCGTGCAGCGTGATCCCGCGCGAGGACAACTAGCCTGCGCAGACTAGGGGGATCACACAAGCCGCGGCTCCTGCAACAAGCATGGGTGGCCAGCCAAATCCCCACCACTAGCATCCTGCTGGACAGGATAACAACTGATGGGGTAAGGGGAAACCATGTGTATATACCTATCTAATCCCTATCTAATCTAATATGCAAATGTTTTATCTAGCTTCCTGTCCATTGAATGCTGGAGGGAGACAAGTCTCAGGGTTGCTGTCCTGAGACGTCCTGGGAAATTCAGGTACACTTCAACGTTGCCCATTACACCATATAAAAGAAGTGCTTGAAGTTAAAACCCTGTATTTCATCCGTAAAGCTTTCTTATTTGGATGATTTATATTTATTTACATGCTACAAGTGGTTATTACTAACAGTATACATCTGTTTCAGTTACAGCACTTTATCTCTCATTTATCGGATTGTGCAGTGAGAACATTAGCACATCTCTAGTTAACAGAAGTTTTTTTTTTTTTTTTTTTACCCTGGCCTATGAGCTCATCCATATGGAATCGCATTAACCATAAAACTAGCTTGCCAAAATATGGGAAGCATTTTAATGCCAGGGTATATAACAATGCCTTCAGTGTACACTAAAAATGCCCTGCTGAAATAAAAAGGATACTATCACTTTTCGTTCATTCAGTACACAGCATTAGAAACTCCACCAGATGAGAAATGACAGCTGCATGGATTGGGAATGTCAGAAAAACACTGCATGGGAACATACCAAGGCAAAAATACACACGGAATCACTGATGATAAGATTGGGAGCCCCTCTGAGGTACAGTAAGTGACGATAATATAAACTCTGCACAGCACTGCATAATATGTTGGCGCTATATAAATACTTAAATAAATAAATACCTGCTGCTCCTGGTATATATCGCTCAGGGTACAAGTCAGTAAGGAACAAGCTATTGATGAGTGTTGATTTTCCCAATCCAGATTCACCTGAAATTAAAGACAAAACAAAAAAAAGGTGTGAGCACCACAGATGCACAGGCTCAAATTACACACGTCTATGTATGTTTTGGGATAAATAATTTTCTATTCAATTTAATTATTAGCTATTACAGTACTAGTTCTGATCTTGTTTAGCAAAAGTATAGGGGGAAGGATGGGGGAGGGGACTGGCAAGAAGGATGTGTGGCCAATATGACAGTCAAATTCTTCAAGGTTTCCCCAACACCTCAGCTAGTAACTGTTCAGGGCTCTCTTCCTAGATGGCGTAATTGGATAAATTAACCAATACAGGTATGTGGCTGCTTTATTACAACTGGTATATGTGTGGCACTACATTAGAGGCCTGTTAGAGTACATAAGCTTTAAAGGTTGTTTATTTTCTTCTACTAATGAATAAGAAAAATAATGACAAAATTCTTATTGTGCTGCATATACCGTATATGGTAAGTTATAGTGGAGAGTCTGTCAGGGATTTGCTGATTTTATAAGTGACATACATCAGCATAAATAGCAATGATGTATTTTCAACAATATATGGTTATATATAAAAATGGTTATATAATTTACATTTAGAATTGAGAAGATAGGTCTACCAAGTCAAGAGTTGTCACCACTACTGCATTTACTAATCATGACATATGTTAAGACATTGACATTCGGTATAGGAGATATGGAAATGTCAAGTTGTCAGCATATGCCATGATGAACATGCACTGGGTTTGACAGTACAGGAGTGTGTGGACCTATCTTTATAATCTTTCTAACTGCCTGATGGAGCAATCCGTGTTCTGGTCCATAATGCCTTGTGGCAACATCCTCATAAGACCTTTGTGAGTGCAGCATTTCAATGTGATCTTTAAGGTTCACTTACCAACAACCATAAGAGTGAATTCAAAGCCCTTCTTCACAGATTTCCTGTGAACTTGGTTGGGAAGGTTAGCAAATCCAACGTAGCCAGCAGTGTCAGAAAACTAAGGAAAAGATAACAGGTGCTCAAATGATTCTGCATACCTAGGTGAATCGCCAGTATAAAACATAACTGAACTAAAGGCTTTGTTTCTTAGTTCATGAATTAACCATTTCGTATGCCATTGTGTCTAAATTCCAATCACAAATCCATGGTAATGAATACAACAGAGGTGACCCAGGGGACCCGGAGAGACCAGAAAGGCTAAGATTTTCTGGAAGAATCCCCGAGTAAGTAAGCATCAATCCATATATCTTGAGTTTAGTTGAATCATAAGATAAAAGCCAGCAATGGACAGCTCAGTATATAATCAACATCTCACTAAATAGATTAGAAATATTACACTCCAACACTAGTAATATTTTCGAACTGCTTTCACTCAAGCTGTGTACAAACTGCTAACTTATGTCACCCTTCTTGGGCGAAATCGATGGGCAGCCTTTACAGACGTGTGTCAGCTGTGTAGCTGACGACACATTCTGTTGCTATGCGGGTGGGGAGGGACAACGGAGTGTCGCATAAATGAGGTCACGCAGTGGGCGTGAGAGCATTGCCTTTAAAGTGCTTGGCCATCCATCGGGTGAGTCGATCAGCTGGGTGAATCACTTGCGCGGTATGGCCATGTATACGAGCCTGATTATTGGCTGAGGCGGTCAGCCAACTTTAATCAAGCGCGTGTATGGACCTTCAGGAATAAAAATACTCAATATGCTCTTTCCGTTACCATTATCACCTCAATTCTGATTTCACTTTCATTTAATTTCACTTTAAAATGCCACAAGGTCATGTTTATGATTATATGTCCATAAAACTACTTTTAGGGCTAATTGGACCAAGCTTTGTCAGGGTTTTTCACCTTCCTCTGGATCACCAGGGATATGTAAGGGTGCAGGCTAGTGTTGTACCTTTTCTGGTTAAAGTCGATGGACTTTTTTTTACAAAAATAACCATGTAACTAAGTAACTATGAGTGCAACAATCTGTTTAAAAATGTGTTCAAAATTCTTTAAACAAAAACACCAAAAATTTGTTCAAGGGTCTACGGAAACCATGGATGGGCTACAGAGGTAAATGGTGCACATGCAATTATGGTACTCACCTTGACCTTTTCTCCAGTCTGAGACATACTGTATCACCTTGAAGTTCTGAACCTACAAAATATGTAAACATCAATGTGGATTTTTATCAATCAATAGTTGCCAAAACATAAAATAAATTATAGGCTTAGATTAAATCATTAGACCAACCTACAAATATGGATTGCTGCCTGAAAAACAAACAAAAAAAGTATTTTCAATACAGAAATGCTGTCATGATTTGTATCTTAACCATAAATATACTTTATTACTGGTTCAGTATTTATATAAGGGATGACAACCAACTATTCCCGGCTCATTGGATTTCAGTCTCTAACCTGTTCTGCCAGCAATTTTCCACTCCACTAATGCCTTCTGATATTCCTGGTTGGCCAGAAGTATTGATTGGCTTGTAAGAGTGAAGCCAGCATGAGAGCAGCATGCAGCATTATGCAATATTCTCATAATTACCATATATACTCGCATATAAGCCTACCAACCCACTTCTCCCTCAGAAACCAGGAAAAGTGATTGACGCGCGTATAAGCCCCATCCCCAGTAGCCAGATGTGCCCACAGTCAGGGCCGGATTTAGGCCAAGGCCACCTAGGTAATGGCCTAGGACACCACAGGAGCAAGGGCACCAAAGCAGCAGGCTGAACTTATGCAGCATTTGCAAACTTCAGGTGAGCACCTGACCACAGTACTCTGCTGCCAGCAGTCTGTACAGCGGCCACCTTGCTCTCTGTGCACGTTTGCATTGTGGCCGGCGGCCATGGACTTGGGAGACAGAGAGGAAGAGGAAGCTTCTGCACTGGAGAAATGAGCGACACGGATGGCTGCTGCGGTATGAAGGCAAGCTGGCTACAAAACTGAAAGGGGGGTGGGAAAAGGAGAGATTAAGGGAGTCATCTGGCTACCTATACTAGAGGGAAAGGAGGGAGGAGTCATCTAGCTAGCTATACTGGAGGAGGGGGGTCATCAGGTTACCTATGCTAGAGGGAAGGGGGGAGAGGTCATCTGGCTAGTGGCTACCTATACTGAAGGGGGCGGCAGGTGACAGTGGCCTTGGGCGGTAAAGAGTACAAATCCAGGCCTGCCCACAGTACAATTCCGCCCCCCTCCCCATAGCCAGATGTGCCCCAAGGATGATACAGCTGTGTCTCAAGACGCCACTAGATAGCATCATAAATATGAGACAGAGATTGCCACAAAGGAAGAACCCCCAATCATTGCACTGCTGACACGTTGATTGTACGCTCTGCTCCACAAGCCAGGGGACACAGGTAGTTTTGAGCAGCACACTCTGCACACCATGTTGCAGGGCATGGGGGGCACGGACACAACAGGAAGCCAGCTGGCAAGAGCAGGATCACGAATGCAAGATCCTTACACTCCTCTGCCAGTAACAAAACCTGCTCAACCATCCATCCGCTCCACTGACTCACATATACGTTGAGGGGTTAACTTTTCAGCACATTTTTTGTGCTGAAAAATTAGGCTAATACACGTGTATATAAAAAAGGTATGTGATGCATCAATGGGCAATGTAACACTTGCTGCATTGCAAGCATCATTAGACAACATTTTTGATAAAACTTGAGCGTTGAGGAGCACCACACACACACTCTACAGTCTACACTTTACAGAGGGATGGGTCTGATCTTATGTTACCTTTCAACACTAGTCCTGGATCCTCAAATTGGAGCAAAAGAAGCAGCTGACAAGGCCGAGGGTGGTAATCAAGGACAATCCCAGTGAGCTGATCTAAAATACTTTTACAAATAAAAAGCACAGGCCACATTAGTACTCCGGCATTTTGTGGCCAGTTCCACTTGGGGAGAAGATATGAATTAATCATGGAGAAAGTCCTTTTCTGATAAGTACACTCTGCTTTTTATTTCTAGAAAGATGGAAGTCAGATTTTTCTTTCAATGAAAAAACACCCCTAGCTTTGTAAGTTCTCACTAATTTCCTCTTAGTCATACCCGGTTGAATTTCCACCAAGCTGTTTGCAACACCAAAAATGATGTACTACTATATTCTCTTACATTTCAAAATTTGTATTTTAGACAAAGCAGGGAAGAACCTTTTCTTCAACTCCAACCAAGTGACCCTCTAATGAGTTCCAAGATCCAACTTTATCCCAAAAGGATCTCGGAACATACAAAGACCTCAGGTTCAGGGACAGTTTACAATAACAGTACTGCTCCCCTGTGGGGTTTCTCAAACATCGACAACTCTGCCGCATGTTGAGATTAATGGGAAGAAATCTTCAAATCAACATAAAGAACATTCAACAATTACAGATTTGGAAAGATAATATTCTGTTTGAAGCCAATCTTGCTGAGAAATAATAAAAGTACACGTCAGAGTGGAAAAATATATCTAATGCTGGGAATCCACGGTACGTTTCTGTACCGTGTATCGAGCCGCTGGCTCGATTCCGGCGCGTCCCCGAGGCGGCCCAGAACGTACCGTGTATCTCTAGCATAAAGGTTGACTTACTTAAAAAAATGTGAAAAAAGGATACAGAATTGGTACTTTCCTCAGAGCTATGTACATTTCCAGGACCCTGGTAGCTTAGATAAGAACAGCAGGGTGCTTCTTTTCCCTCAAACCACCAGAGGTCCTATGTGGGAGGCACGGTGCTCATTTATCCTGACTCAAAACAACCAATGTGTAATGCCTACACTAGAGGCGGGCTATCTGAAATATGGACAGCAGAGTAGAGGTGTGAATGGAGGCAATATATAGAACATAATAGTATACTGTAGTTATCTGGAATAACGAGAATAGAGAAGAAGTGTGCAAGAGGACGGGAGTGGAACAGCAGTAGAGATGTCGTGAACCTCCGATTTTAGGTTCGCGAACCCTGTTCGCGAACCTCCGCAAAAAGTTCGGAACAGGCAATAGACTTCAATGGGGAGGCGAACTATGAAAATTTTAAAAACTTCTACCGGCTGGAAAAATGATAGAAAACATGTTTCAAGAGCTCTAATACCTGGAGGCACACCTGATTGAGTGAAATACACATCACTGCTGGAGGAATCCCTCCTCCAAGCAAGGTCCTTATACCATTTGACTCAGTTGCCTACACTAATTAGTTATGGGACTCCTCCCTCCTCCCACCCTTCTACCTATTCCCTCCTCCCTCCTACCGGAGGGAGGAGGGTCCCATCTGCCAGGGAATTATACTATTTCAAAAACCAGTTTACATCATACCATGGCTGGGAATCGAACCCAGATCTCACTGTGTGGTGGGCAAGCACACTAACCACTGTACCACTGCAGTAGTAACTGAAGATGACCTAAAATTTACCATGTATGCTCAATGCAATAGAAACATTAGGTTGCTTAAAGGGAACCTTAACTGAGAGTGATATGGATGTTTCCTGTAAACAATACCACTTGCCTGGCAGTCCAGCTGATCTTTGTGTCTGCAAAAGTGGCTGAATCACACCCTGAAACAACCATGCAGCTAATCCAGTCTGACTTCAGTCAGAGCACCTGAGCTGCATGCTTATTCAGGGGCTGTGGCTAAAAGTATTAGAGACACAGGATCAGCAGGCGATTCAGGCAACTGGTATTATTTTAAAAGGAAAAATCCATATCCTTCTCCATTTAGGTTCCCTTTAAGGATTTGTAGCATAAAAGCCAACTCACATTGGCTGGGATTTGAACCTGGGTCTCACTGTGTGGTGGGCAAGCACACTAACCACTGTACCACAACAGTAGTAACTGAAGCTGGCCTAAAATTTACCATTTATGCTCAATGCAAGAGAAAAAGTAGACAAGACAAATAACATTTATATCACACTTTTCTCCTGGCGGACTCAAAGCACCAGAGCTGCAGCCACTAGGGCATGCTCTATAGGCAGTAGCAGTGTTAGGAAGACTTGCCTAAGGTCTCCTACTGAATAGGTGCTGGCTTACTGAACAGACAGAGCTGAGATTTGAACTCTGGTCTCCTGTGTCAGAGGCAGAGCCCTTAACCATTACACCATGCAGCCACTGCTTACGGATATGTAGCCAGACATGGCCTTGTCTTTTGTGTTCAACAGTTGTCCAAAGAGAACCCCAGATAGCCAGGTAGATTCATATCTCTCTCTCTCTCTCTCTCTCTCTCTCTCACACACACACCAACACTACATGCTGAAGCCAGCCTGGCATGTACCATTTATGCTCAATCTATTTATGCTCAAAAATACAATTCCGCGGAAAGTGGTGACCATCCCTACTAGAGAGAGAGAGAGAGATGAATCTACCTGGCTATCTGGGGTTCTCTTTGGACAACTGTTGAACACAAAAGACAAGGCCATGTCTGGCTACATATCCGTAAGCAGTGGCTGCATGGTGTAATGGTTAAGGGCTCTGCCTCTGACAAAGGAGACCAGAGTTCAAATCTCAGCTCTGTCTGTTCAGTAAGCCAGCACCTATTCAGTAGGAGACCTTAGGCAAGTCTTCCTAACACTGCTACTGCCTATAGAGCATGCCCTTGTGGCTGCAGCTCTGGTGCTTTGAGTCCGCCAGGAGAAAAAAGTGTGATATAAATGTTATTTGTCTTGTCTACTTTTTCTCTTGTATTGAGCATAAATGGTAAATTTTAGGCCTGCTTCAGTTACTACTGTTGTGGTACAGTGGTTAGTGTGCTTGCCCACCACACAGTGAGACCCAGGTTCAAATCCCAGCCAATGTGACTTGGCTTTTATGCTACAAATCCTTAAAGGGAACCTAAACAGAGAAGGATATGGATTTTTCCTTTTAAAATAATACCAGTTGCCTGAATCGCCTGCTGATCCCGTGTCTTTAATACTTTTAGCCACAGCCCCTGAACAAGCATGCAGATCAGGTGCTCTGACTGAAGTCAGACTGGATTAGCTGCATGCTTGTTTCAGGGTGTGATTCAGCCACTATTGCAGTCACAAAGATCAGCTGGACTGCCAGGCAACTGGTATGGTTTACAGGAAACATCCATATCACTCTCAGTTAAGGTTCCCTTTAAGCAACCTAATGTTTCTATTGCATTGAGCATAAATGGTAAATTTTAGGCCAGCTTCAGTTACTACTGTAGTGGTACAGTGGTTAGGGTGACTTGCCCACCACACAGTGAGAGCTGGGTTTGATTCTCAGCCATGGTATGATGTAAACTGGTTTTTGAAATAGTATAATTCCCTGGCAGATGAGACCCTCCTCCCTCCGGTAGGAGGGAGGAGGCAATAGGTAGAAGGGTAGGAGGGAGGAGGGAGGTGGGGGAGGAGGGAGGAGACCCACTTGAGGCTAATTAAAATCTCCCTAGCAGAGTGTGTAGCAGCTGTCCCATAACTAATTAGTGTAGGCAGACAACTGAGTCAAATGGTATAAGGACCTTGCTTGGAGGAGGGAAGGTGGGCGGGCTTACAGCAGTGAGACCAGTGTGTTTGGCAATAATGTGCCTGCTGACAGTGATATAGAGGTTCAAAGTTTTGCTCAATAGAGCATTATGGGGCGAATCGAACTTCCGCAAAAGTTCACCTGCTGCAGGCAAACGCGAACCCCCAAAGTTCGCCTGGAAATGTTCGCCGGCGAACAGTTTGCTACATCTCTAAATGGCAGTAATACTGCAGTTATCTGGAATGTGGGGAATAGAGTAGAGACATGCATGGGGAGAGGATTAGAATCGCAGTAGTAACGCAGATACCTGGAATGTGGGGAATGGAGTACTGTGTCTATGGGGACGGAGGTAGAATGGCAGTAATATCCTGGTTATTTGGAATACGGGGAATGGAGTAGGGTATGCATGGATATAGGAGCAGAATGGCAGTAAAAACCCCAGTTATCTGGAATATGAAGGACAGTGACAGTGTAGGAGTGTGCAAGAGACCAAATGTAGAATGGCAGTTAATACCATACTTATCTGGAATCAGAGGAATAAAGTAGGAGAGAACTGCATGAGAACAGTGATAGAACAGCAACAATAAAAGTTATTTGAAATATGGGTAATGCAGTAAAGGTGTGCATGGGGACAGCCAGTGATTTAGTATGCATATAGTGCCAACATCTTCCACATGTATAGGGTATATTGTCTGGTCACTTAACTGTCCCTGAGGCAGGGAACACACTTGACTTTCAGTTTTCCGCGCGCGTTTTTCTGCATACTTTTTCTGCACACCAAGTGTGTTTCCATGCAGGAAAACGCGCGCGTTTTTTCACAGCAGCTGATTAAATGATAGAGGAAACTGCCAAAATGTGCAGTCATCATGCAGAATGTCAGTTTTTTTTTTCTGCATGCGAACACAGTAAGTGTGCACTAGCACATTGATTAACATGAGTTCTCAGTTTTTCTGTGCAGAAAACGCGCACGAAAACAGTCAAGTGTGTTCCCTGCCTGAGAGGAGGCTCACAATCTAATCCCTACCATAGTCCTATGTCTGGATTGTGTAATGTATGTATCTTAGTCTAGGGCCAATTTTAGGGGGAAGCCAAATATAAGTTATCTGTACGTTTTTGGGATGTGCAAGGAAACTGGAGTGCCCGGAGGAAACCCACACAGACACAGGGAGAACATACAAACTCCCTGTAGATAGTTCTTTGGCTGGGAAACCAGGGACCCAGTGCTGCAAGGTAAGAGTGCTAAACACTTCATCACCATGCTATCTGAAATATGGGGAATACTGTTGAGCAGAGATGTGTCTAAAATAAATACCTTATGTTCTCTGTACTAAAAAATGTACACTACTGCAAAATAACTTCCAGTTAAAGTTAAAAGTTTTCCAGTACTATGGTCACATGATTATGCCTACAGAAAACTGACGACACAGTCGCATATTAAAAGAGTTTGAGTTTCCAGCAATCACAGCCCAATGAAGCTTTTTCTCTGTTTATGTTTCCCACTACAAGCAGCTCACGACCATTGAAACACAGTAGTAACTGTAACTCCTCTTCCACTGCTGAACTGCACAACAGTGACAGCGTGAACAGGCCCTTTAGTGATAAATGACGCTGCTGCAATTCACATTCACAATCATTCAGGTGTGGGAAAAATGCTGTTTTGCTCTACTTGATTTTGTCACCAAAACAGTACTTTTCAAGTATATAACCGATTTCAACAGTTTATAGTTACCCTTATTTCTAAAATAAACTTTTGTTATTAAATGTATATGTCTGAAGAGGAAAGTTGTGTCCTGCGTTATGCATTTAGGTTTTTCTTCCCACTAACCCAGTGTAAGGTAAATATTGGAAAGCTGACTGACTGGCTGCCATAAGAAACAGATGTGCTCCTTTCAGACACCATAAGAAAGCTGTGGACCTTTCTTAACCTTCATATGGTAGAATATAGCTATTGTGAAGAATGCTTTGAATTATAATCTGTAATAACCACCAGAGAAAACGCTAATGGAGTTGCACCCAGATAGCACAGGAACTCCGAGCATTCCCAGCTCTGCAGGATCCCAGTCGGCGGAATACCATTTCCTGTCATACATCAAACCGTGCGAAAACAAATCTGCTGCCTCCAGGGTTTAATGGGGACTTAACTGATAGTGAGACTACAGAAAAAAAATAAATTATGCTGGAGTTCACTATAAGGAATGGCACACTATGAGGTGTTTTCAATCTTGTAGGCTCCCTGCTCAGACAGAACTATAAGACCACACAAGAATGTGCATAGCAAGCAGACAGCCAGCTTAAAACAGCCCTCCTCATCTAGACTCATGGAACAAATATGAAGCATTATGGAGTATGGGACTTCAGTAAACAGCTCTTATGATAGCATTACAGGTCCAAACCAAGAGCCAAGCAGTATATTGCAGTGCATACAGCAGAATTATTTTTATTTATGGAGTGTTCACAAAGAACATATAATAGGAATTGTGACAAGACACACCATACAATCTTGGTTGTACAGATTTACCAAATCTATGTAGTATAAGGGCCAACAGATTGAAAATACCTTGAATGATTGATTGGATAAGCTCTTATACTACATGAAAGTGGTAAGATTGAACAACCAAGATTGTATGGTGTGTGTTAAGTCTAATCCTGGGAATACACGGTACGATTAGATGGCTCGATTGATAATTTTGACATGTCCGATCACCCGCCGGATCGATTCCGCGCTCGGTACTGCAGGCGGGACAATGGAAAAAGATAAGGAAAACTAGCAGAAGATAAGAGAATCGCCTGCGGGGACGAGCGGGAATCGATCCGGCGGCATAAACGAGCGGTACCGTGTATTCCCGGCATTACTCTCACTTTGGAACAACAATTGATTTAAAATATGTCTCCACTGCAGAGACCATTTTGTAACTGCATGTTGTTATATATCTTCCAGATTCAGTGTGCAGCTGCTGTAACTTTCTAATACTGGTTAGAAAAATGCATCAACTTCCTGGAAATCAAGACAATGGTATACAATTTGGTGTAAAGGACTTCCCAGAATTCTTATCTCTATGTGGTGTTGTTGGCTCAGAAGACATACAAAGCTGGTAATAAAATTTCAGGCATGGCTTTCAGTCCCTATAGTGTCCTTAGCTCTACTGTGATGACTCATTCTATTGGGATGTATATTGTTATGTTATTCTAATCACTCCCAACACCAATTCCTGCCAGGGAAACAACTGCTGTGCAATACATGCAGCTAATGAGAAACCACAGCATACATCACAGAGAAGTCAACAGCGTAATAAAATACCTGCAAAGTATAATTATTTTGTATTCATTAATACAAAAAAAAAACTGAAATTAAGGTGGCCATACACTTATCGATTTTCCTGTCGATATCCAGCAGATCCGATCTCTGTAATCGAATATGCTAGAAATCAATCTTGCAAGTGATGCTTGATCGATTTTTCGGACTAAATAGATAAAATCGATCAATTGCACCAGGCAGAAGATATTGCTTGAATGGTGGTGTGGCAAGAGTGTGGCGGTAGCAGCGTTCCATTTGGGGACCAGCGACATGCAGTTTGACGCACAGATCTTATGCTCACCTGTCCACCAGTGCATTTCCCTTGTTTTCTCTCCACAGGTGCCGGATACTCGTCCCAGTTTCTTCTGCCCCGGGGCATCTGGGTCTCCTGACAAACGCTAGAGGCTGAACACAAGAGGCCTGCCGTGTATGAGGTCATGTAAGGTACTTGCCACCAGGCCTCTAGCTTTTGTCAGGGATCACAGATGCCCAGGGAGAAAGAAGACAGGGAGGAGAACAGTCGATGGAGAGAAAATAAGTGCCAGCGAACAGGTGAGTGTAATGCTAGGTGCATACGATGCAATTTTCTGACAGATTTACTGTTTCCAACATGTACGATCTGATTGCCGATCAATTTTACATTCACTTCCATGAAAAATCATTTGAAAAATCAATTGGAAATCATATTGGGCAAGTTGGAAGTACGGTAAATCTGTCAGAAAATTGTGTGTACCTAGCATTACACTTACCTGTTTGTGGCACTTATCTTCCCTCCGTCGCATCTCTCTTTTCACTTCTATGAAAAATTGTTCGGAAATCAGATTGGACATGTTGGAAATAATCGATCCGACAGTAAATCTGTCAGAAAATTGCATTGTGTGTACCTAGCATTAGTTCCGCAGCCCACACTCTGCACAGCCGGGAAGAGTATCACATAGATGGGGGAAGTCGAGGTGGCCGGCAGGCAGCGCCCAGTTTCACAGATTTTCAACAGATTTCATTCTGAGATAGAAGGATTCAATTGAATAGATTCCTCTCTTATCGGATTAGGATCTGAGAGGGATCTATCTGTTGCCCACATCAACCAGTGTATGGGTCGCCTCAATGTCTGGTGCAGCATGCAATTTCCCATCAGATAGGTTGAGTCAATCATTTCCAACCCAATTTCTGATCTATCGACGGGAAATTGCATGGTGTGTAGCAGGCATTAGGCATTAAGCATAGAGAAGAAGAAAAAAAGAAAGAAAATATGACAAGAGCTGTATACATCCGAAACAAGCAGGTCAGAAAACTATCTATATGGGATGCTTTAGTTTTTAGAAGCAAAAATGGAAAAAAAAGCATACCAGATGGAAGAATGGTTTGAAAAAAAAATCCACTCCAATCTAAGCAGCTTTGATGGCTTTGCGTCTTTTATCATTTCTTTAAAATGAAAACAATGAGACATTAAGCATCCTCTCCAGGGGCTCATTGTAAAGCATGTTGTCCCATACACACTGTACTGGGGCACCACCTGTACTAATCAGCATGTCATTAGCAGTGGCGGCTGTGGACAATGATCTCATTCTACGTATGTACAGTATAAACTGCACAAGCCACAACCACGCACGTGCAGGAAAGCATGAGGACAGAGGGAAAAAATAAAAGGAATTGCTCTCATTTCCTGCGCTCGTTCCAGGAAACCAGAAGTAAACTTTCTCATCAATGTCTAAGTGTGATTTTCCTGGTCAATGTGGCTGTAAAATAACATGGAACATTTTAGGACCGATCTGTAAAATTCACACTTATACAAGTGGAATCGCTGCTACTGACTAAGCATGAAGAACCTCTATCACAACATACACTGTTCATAAAAAATGTAACATGCTTTCCCCAACAACAACTATGCAAAATAAAGTATAAAGTCGTACAACCACAAGTGGCAGGCGTCTTAGCAGAAGCTGTGGGAGGATAGAGGAAACAGCATATTCCGCCATATACAATAGAGAATTCAACAGCAAACATATGTAAGTTAACCCGTAACATGTCACACTCACATTTTCCAGCCTGAAAGTGAGAATTCAATGCTTGTCAGACCTATGGTTACTCAGTAAGCTTACCAAATCTTACCACTGTGAATAGAGCACAAAAAGATCTTAAAAGAGATCCCAATACTTTCCCCAAGCACTGAACAAGAATTGAAACACTTGTCACCATATCCATTGAGGGGTTAAGAAAGACACATGCGTGCGCAACCGCAACACCAGCATTTCGGCAAAATGGACGTTTATTAAATGTCTTATTCGCACTATTTAGTGTACAAACAGGACATTTGTAAATGCCATTTTGCAGACCAGTATCGCAAACATATTTCTCTATGTTGCTGTCACTTTTACCGTAGGCAGTAAAAATGAGCCAGATCTGACAGATTTTCAACTAGTAGATCTCCTCATGGGGGATTCTTAGCATTACCTTTTTACAACTGCAATCCTTGGAAAAGATCTACCAAGGCTGTGGTACAAAATCCACCGACTCCGACTCCTCAGGTTAGGATTCCACCGACTCAGACTCCTCTAATTTGCATATTACAATTTTGTTGATTGAAAGTATGTAACATGAAATGCATCTCTTAATTGCCAATGCTTATGAATTTTAAAATACAACTGAAGTGAGAAGGATAAGGAGGCTGCCATATTTATTCCCTTTTAAACAATGCCAGTTACCTGGCTAGCCGGCTGATCTTCTGCTTCTAATACTTTTAGTCATAGACTAAAACTAGTCCTTGGTAAGAGAACTTGTAGAAGACAGGAACAAAGAACAACTATCAGGCCCTAGGCAGTGTGACTGTGGGTACATGATGTGCAGGTACTCTGCAGGGGAATGAGGGGATTCTTCCTCTATTACACATTCTTCATGTACAATCTGAACATGGATCAGGCCCTAGGCAATATTACTATGGGTACATGTAAGAGTGATGTGCAGGTACTCTGCAGGAGAATGAGGCGATTCTTCATGTACAATCTGAACCAGGTTTATGGGCGATAGACAACACCTCTGTGTTCAATGTGCACAACATTCTCAGTGGATTCCCTGCAGCTCTGTGGGGAGTGCATATGTAGAGTATAGTAATACTGTGTAACAAAGTAAACCTGAGACAGATGAAATTAAAAGTTTTATACATACCTGGGGCTTCCTCCAACCCCCTTCACGATAATGAGTCCCTTGCTGTCCTCCTCCGCCACCAGGATCTTCTGCTATGGGTCCAGGTACTTGAGCCAGTTGGGCATAGTGGAATGCACACACACTCCACCGCTGGGAGCGTACTACACCTGAGCAGCACTATTGCACAGGTGCGGAATGCTCCTTGCTGTGGGAGCGGCACGCGGCTGGACTGCGCTGACTGACTGAATTACTGGGACTTATAGCAGAAGATCCAGGTGGCAGCATAGGTGTGTAGGTGTGTAGGTGTGTGTGTGTGTGTGTGTGTGTGTGTGTGTGTGTGTGTGTGTGTGTGTGTGTGTGTGTGCGTGCGTGCGTGCGTGCGTGCGTGCGTGCGTGCGTGCGTGCATGCGTGCGCTTTTACAACTACATAATAAGTGCATTTTTTTATTGCGCACTTCTCTTCAATAAAAATATTATCACACTAAGGAGCGCTCCTCCTCTCTACTTTTGTCTCCTCTGCCCAAGCCTGCTGACAGCCAGGTTCAACAGGAGGCGCTAGGGTGTGACGACTTTCATCATCTGCTAACCGTTCACCTTGGCCCTGCAGCGCAAGATTTCACATCATTTGACCCGAGAGCGCTAACCACTAGGCCACCGTGCTGCCCCCCCCCCTCAAATTTCCTGGCGGAAACAATCAAAAGGACCATTTGCAACCCCACGTGTGTTAATGCTGGATCCACGGTTACCCAGCAGCAAAAAACGGCATCATGTCACAACAGATTCATTGCCTTCAGCCTCCTGTGTAAAAGCTGAACTCTAACGTATTCCCACACTCAGGTATGCCTGCAGATCTCTGTTATTATCTGCTAGTTATGTGCTACAGCTTCTCTTACACTATCAAATTATATGGCGCACACACAATATAAGGATATATTTCTTCTCAAGAACACAAGCCAAAAACGTTTTCCTGACATTTTTCTTTTTATCCAAGACTCACCCGAGGCTTGACACTCTTAGAATGACCATGTCAATGTGGAAGTCAGAAGGAAAAGCCTTCATTGTGTAACATGGTCCTTCCTTTTGGGTGACAGCAGAGCAGGCATAAAATTACTAGCCGGAAAATCTCTCATTTGACTTTGCTCTTACAGAAGTAGAACAAATGTTCTACTTACAGGACCTCTTCCAAAACAAAACACAAAAGGGAAGTGCTATCCAGCTGGTACCCCATGCCCCACCCTACCATAACAAAGAAGCTAAGCGAACAGAAAGTTCTGCCAAGAAAGTGATGGGCAGCCTAATCTGTCTATTTGCCCAAACTTTTTAACCCTTCAAGGATGACCAAAAGCTACACAGCTGTGATGCCATCAAACTGCAGAAGTACATTCACCTTAATAGTAATTTTATGCGCTGAGGTGTCCCTCAGCCTCTGAACACACATGGTCACTTATGGCTCCTCCCTTTATGTGTAAGAACCGTTATTTATTCAGTTATACGTGGCCATTCACATATGAATGATTTTACCACCGCCACATGGAAGGTAGATTGTGAAGCCATTTCCCCATCCACCATAAACTCTCTGTAACCCAAGCGGTCACTGTTCTCCCATGAAGTATATCCCCATAGCAACCCTGGCCAGCTTCACACAAATACTAAACATGAAGTCTAGTATTATTAAACAGCAAATAAGTAAAAGTGTTTTATAAAGGTTTTAATGCCAGGCAGAGGACGTGACAGATGCCCCTCCCAGACTCACCCTACACATAGATTTTCCAGGATTCAGGACCGCAATCTATGTACCAGCAAAATGGTGCATTGAAGGATTACAGAGGGAAAAAAAACACTAGCAAATAAACAATATAGCCCTCATTAAAAGAACATGAATTCATGTTTAAAGGAATACTCAAGTTTCTGTTGGTTTGGTCCAGTCCTTGGGGTTACAGTTGGAGCTGCTGCAACAACCAGGCCACTGGAGTTACTGTAAGCTTCTCTTAAAGGAAACCTGAAGTGAGAGGCGTATGGTGGCTGCCATATTTATTTCCTTTTAAACCAGGTCGTTGCCTGGCAGTCCTGTTGATTTCTTTGGCAGCAGTAGTGTCTGAATTACACACCTGAAACAAGCATGTGGCTAATCTAGTCAGAAACACCTGATCTGCATGCTTAATGGCTAAATGTATTAAGCCAAGTACACACATGCAATAATTGTCGTTGATCCCCTTGGGTGAAAATTCAGGGGCCAATGCTGTACAGATGTCTCACTAACCTTCAGGCTAGCGATGAGTTCTGTTGCTATGGAGGGGGGGGGGGGGCGGTTGGATTATGATTTACACACTATGGAGCAGATTCTTACAGGCTGAGGGAGCATAAATAACATTGTGATCAGTCCTACATGGATTTTGGGGGTCATTAAAGATCTGACATGAGGGATCAATAGTGGCCACTGTACACACAGAACAATTGTCGACTGAAACAAGTCATTATGCACGGTTTAACAATTATTGCATGTGTGTATGCATATTTAGAGTCAGAGGATCCACAGGACATCCAGGCAATGTGCATTGTTTAAAAGGAAATATGGGAGCCTCCATATCCCTCAAGGTGTGCTTGTTCTTGAGGAGTCCATGCTTTATGTTAACACCGATGTCATGTACAAAAGTAAAACATCCCAGCTTACACAGCCTATTAGAGCACAGTTCCCCAACCCTGTCCTCAAGGCCCACTAACAGTACGGGCCTGTTCAGACTATGCGCGTTTCTAGCCGTTTTCGGGGAACGCGTACGGGTACCAAAAACGCATAGAAACGGCTCCTAATGCTTTTGAATAGACTAGTTCACATGTATGCGTATGAGACGCATACGTTTCTTATCCGCATTTCTGCATGCAGTTCTGTGCGTCACGCATAGAAACGGACGCAATAAAAGTCCATGGACACGTATCAAAAACGCGTACTATTGCGTTTTTAGCGTACGGTTTCCTCTGCGGTTCCTTTTTCCCCTGGGTCACGTGTGTGTGCAAAACGCAATAGAAAACGCATTAGAACGCAAGAAAAACGCGTGCGTTTTTCAACTTGCGTTTCTTTGAATTTATACGCGTTCTTCATACGCTGACAGTCTGAACAGGCTGAACAGGTGAGGCAATTAGTGTCTCAGCAGAGCTGATTAACTACCGCTGTGGATTTGCACAAAACATGCACTGTTGGTGGGCCTTGAGGACAGGGTTGGGGAACACTGTAAATTAGAGGATACAAATGGCAGGGTGGGCTCTAGAAAATAAATACGCAGATTCAGTGGGGATGTTTTCTAGTGCCCACCTAAATGTTATTTTCAAATTCATGCTTTTCACATCATTTCTCAGGGAGAATCTGATATGGACAAGCAAACAGATGATTAAACTCTACTAGTAACATTATTTGCACAGATATTAATGAAAAACAGAAGTTTGTCTTCTTAAAAACAGAAAGTATTTGCGATAATTCAGGTTGGAGTGAGCTCTGAGATGTCTCCCAGTGCAACACTGCTGAATATGTGCAAATAGTCTCTTTGATGTCCCTATAAGCTAGCCAAAACTCCAGAACCACTGGAATGCAATGGTGTGTCAACTTGTTAATACTACAGAGCCACACTAATCCAACATGTATACTGCCTGTTTTGGATTGACTGATCCTCATCAGTGCATGGCATGGATTAATGTGGCTCTATGGTGTAGGACTTACAAGAGTTACAGAGTACCCAGCAAACTCAGGGTTAACCAGAACTCCCAGGAGTGTGTAAGGGGCTAAAAGAGACCAAAAACCCCTTTTAGGCCGGTTCCACACTGTGGCCTCAATTCACTAAGCTTATCTCCTGTCTTTAATAACGTTTCTAGAGTCATCACCATGCTGATGAGGCATGTAGTATTCAGGAAACATTTTACCTCAGGCAAACCTAAAGCTAACTCTTCTGTCTTTAAAGGGATACTGTAGGAGGGGAAATTAGTTGAAGTTACCCGGGGCTTCTAATGGTCCCCTGCAGGCATCCTGTGCCTGCGCAGCCACTCCCCAATGCTTCAGCCCCGCCTCTGGTTCACTTCTGGAATTTCAGACTTTAAAGTCTGAAAACCACTGCGCCTGCGTTGCTGCCTCCTCGCTACCCCTGATGTCACCAGGAGCGCACGGCGCAGATCATACTGGGCCTGTGCAGTACACTCCTGGTGACATCAGCGGGAGTGAGGACACGGCAACGCAGACGCAGTGGTTTTCAGACTTTAAAGTCTGAAATTGCAGAAGTGACCCAGAGGTGGGGGCGGAGCATCTGTGAGTGGCTGCACGGGCACAGGATGTCTGCAGGGGACCATTAGAAGCCCCGGGTAACTTCAACTCATTTTCCCCCGACCCTCCCTACAGTATCCCTTTAAGTTAACTCTTCAATCCTTAAAATAACTCCAGAATTCTAGACAGGTTGTTAATTGCATGTGAAAATAACTACAGTGGAGGTAATTTAACTATAGAGGAGGTAACTTAAAGCGGAATATAACCCTACATTTCACCTTTGCTCTAAAACATTATTTACAGCATATTATATGCAACCAGCATTTTTTTTTTTACTAGACCAGCATTGGAAGGGTTACAGACAGAGCTTTAAAGTTCCGTGGATAGAAATGCAGACGCATCCGAAGTTTAGATAGATACATTTAAGCAGGGCTGTGGAGTCGGTCCAAAAATCCACCGACTCCGACTCCTCAGTTTAGGATTCCTCCGACTCCTCGACTCCGACTCCTCTAATTTGCATATTACAATTTTGTTGATTAACAGTATGTAACGTGAAATTCGTCTCTTAACTGCCAACGCTTAGGAATTTTACAAGACAACTGAAGTGAGAAGGATACGTAGACTGCCATATTTATTCCCTTTAGGCTAAAACTAGTCCTTGTACAAAGACCGGAACAAAGAACATCTATCAGGCCCTAGGCAATGTGACTGTGGGCACATGTAAGAGTGATGTGCAGGTACTCTGCAGGGGAATGAGGAGATTCTTCCTCTATTACACATTCTTCATGCACAATCTGAACCAGGTTTATGGGCGATAGACAACACCTCTGTGTTCAATGTGCACAACATTCTCAGTGGATTCCCTGAAGCTCTGTGGGGAGAGCATATGTAGAGTATAGTACTACTGTGTAACAAAGTAAACCTGAGACAGATGAAATTAAAGTTATACATACCTGGGGCTTCCTCAAGCCCCCTTCAGGCTAATCAGTCCCACGCTGTCCTACTCTGCCACCTGGATCTTCTGCTATGAGTACAGGTACTTGAGCCAGTCTGGTGTAGTGCGCATGCACACACTACGCCGCCGGGAGCATACTACACCTGTGCAGCACTATTGTGCAGGTGCAGAACGCTCCTGGCTGTGGAACTGGCGTGTAGCCAGACTGCTCTGACTGGCTGAATTACCTGGACTCATAGCAGAAGATCCAGGTGGCGGAGGAGGACAGCAAGGGACTGAATGGCCTGAAGGGGGCTGGAGAAAGCCCCAGGTATGTATAAAGCTTTTCTTTTAATTCGCCTCAGGTACCCTTTACTTCATAGTCACCAAACCAAATTTTAACAACATATCAATTTATTTGATTTTATGAGCAAAGAGTGCATACATTTGCATAAACCAGCATCAATGCAGAATTATTTCCATCTCATTGACCATCTGTATTAGTTACACGGCTACACATTAGGCTTTATACTTATAGCATAGATGTTATTTTGTGTATATATAAGAGATTCCTGTGTACACATCATGTATACAGTCACAATCAGATGTGTATATCTGACTTTAAAAATATGGGGACTGCTTTATTGAAGCAGCACAAGTAACTCATTTTGATTGGTTTATTTCATTTTTGTGGACTGAACACAGCTATTACTGTATATATACTGTATATATACATTATTTTTAATGACTATTATCTGAGAAACATATTTTCTATTTTAATTACAGTTACAAATTCATTAGGAGTCGGAGTATTTTTTCCCGACTCCGACTCCAGGCACCCAAAATTGCTCCGACTCCGACTCCACAGCCCTGCATTTAAGTAAAGACAATGTAACAAGTGTGGAATGTGACACACTCTCTGACTGTGCAGGAGCTGGAGGACAGCCAGAGAGTGTGTAACATTCACCACTTGTTACATTGGCCTCAATTCACTAAGATCATGCTGGAGATAATAAGGCAAGAGAAAACTTACCTCCACACAGTAAGGCCTCAATTCACTAAGCTTATCTCCTGTCTTTAATAACTCTTCTAGAGTTGTTACCATGGTGATAAGGCATGTAGTATTCAGGAAACCTTTTACCTCAGGCAAACCTAAAGTTAACTCTTTAATCCTTAAAATAACTCCAGAGTTAAAGACAGGCTGTTCATTAACTGCGTGTGAAAATAACTACAGAGGAGGTAAATTAACTACAGAGGAGGTAAATTAACTACAGAAGAGGTAACATAAGGAATGAAGAGATAAGATAACTCTCTTACTGTGTGGAGGTAAGTTTTCTCTTGCCTTATTATCTCCAGCATGATCTTAGTGAATTGAGGCCTAAGAGAGTTATCTTATCTCTTCATTCCTTACGTTACCTCCTCTGTAGTTAATTTAACTCCTCTGTAGTTAAGTTACCGCCTCTAATTTTCACACGCAGTTAATGAACAGCCTGTCTTTAAAGGGAAGGTTCAGGGAGGGAGGTAAAAAAATAAAAATCAATATCCACTTACCTGGGGCTTACTCCAGCCCGTGGCAGGCAGGAGGTGCCCTCGCCGCCGCTCCACAGGCTCCCGGTGGTCTCCGGTGGCCGACCCGACCTGGCCAGGCCGGCTGCCAGGTCGGGCTCTGCTGCGCTCCATGGCCTGGCACTTCTCCGTCCCACGCGGGCGCGCTGACGTCATCGGATGTCCGCCGGGCTGTACTGCGCATGCGCAGAACTACTGCGCCTGCGCAGTACAGCCTGGTGGACGTCCGATGACGTCAGCGCGCCCGCGTGGGACGCAGAAGTGCCAGGCCTTGGAGCGCAACAGAGCCCGACCTGGCAGCCGGCCTGGCCATGTCGGGGCGGCCACCGGGAGCCTGCGGAGCGGCGGCGAGGGCACCTCCTGCCTGCCACGGGCTGGAGGAAGCCCCAAGTAAGTGGATATTGATTTTTATTTTTTTACCTCCCTCCCTGAACCTTCCCCTTTAACTCTGGAGTTATTTTAAGGATTAAAGAGTTAACTTAAAGACAGAAGAGTTAACTTTAGGTTTGCCTGAGGTAAAAGGTTTCCTGAATACTACATGCCTTATCACCATGGTAACAACTCTAGAAGAGTTATTAAAGACAGGAGATGAGCTTAGTGAATTGAGGCCATTGTGTTTACTTAAATGTATCTATCTAAACTTCCGATGTGTCTGCATTTCTAACCACGGAACTTTAAAGCTCTGTGTGTAACCCTTCCAATGCTGGTCTAGTAAAAAAAAAAAAAAAAAAATGCTGGTTGCATATAATATGCTGTAAATAATGTTTTACAGCAAAGTTGAAATGCAGGGTTATATTCTGCTTCAAGGAATGAAGAAATAAGATAACTCTCACTGTGCGGAGGTAAGTTTTCTCTTGCCTTATCTCCAGCATGATCTTGGTGAATTGAGGCCATTAAGCGCTTTTCTGAGCGCTTTGTGATTGATTAGCGCTTTTTAAAAATTTCTCCCATACACTTTCATTAAAATTGCATACGCGATCGTGGCGATTTTTATTGTGTTTTTAGTGAAAGTGAATGGGATACATTTTTAAAAAGCTCTCAGAAAGCGCTAATCACAAAGTGCTCAGAAAAGCACTTATAGTGTGGATCCAGCCTTACTAAGACTTACTTCTGTTTTTCATATCATCTTAGTAAGAGGGCTTTTCGGTCTCTTTAAAGGTGGCCACATACACCATACAATTTTTTAAATAACTGTTCAATTTAAGAATTGCAATCAATTTTTCTGACTGATTGTAACATTTTCAAAAATCTGACCAATGTACCACACACGTATGTTCAATTTTCCCTTAATTATGATAAAAATGATTGGAAACTGAAAAAATTGTTAGGGTGCGTATAAATTGACAATCTAACACACACCATACAATCTTTAGAAAGATTGAAGAAAAATATCTGGCATCCCGGATCGATCAAAATCGAAGAAAAATGGGAAATCCAATCGGATTTTTCAGTCGAATGAAAAAAACGCTTTCGATTTTTTCGGGAGATCCGATCGTTTTTATCGAATTGCCGTAAAATCGGATAATTTTATTGTATCATGTGTGGCCAGCTTTAGCCCCTTACACACTCCAGGGAGTTCTGGTTCACCATGGGCTTGCTGGGTACTCCGTAACCATACATATTAATCATGGTTATTCTGTCATGCTGCTTTCATGAGAAGACACACTCTATCCTATTTATAGACCAGAAAATGATCGATTTCTCCCAAAAATCAATTAATAGCCTAGTCTACCACACTGTAGCATTCAATATTTGGATCAGATTTCAGCAGAGAATCACCTAATGCCAATCACATCACTAGGGCATAATGCTGTAGACTGTTGATCAGTTGATCGCCTTTTAAGAACTGATCAACAGGGCTTTCATTTTCAATATCTTTTCATCCATCTCACCTATTAAAAATACTAATAGCTGGTGGACTCTCAATAGGCTTTTATAGGAGGCCCAGATTAGGAATCCATGAGCTCATGTAGGGATTTTCTGTCTCAGCATATATAGAACCTGCTCTAACACAAGACTAACCATATGGTAACCAAATTAAACTGAACAGTTCAGCTCCACTGTAAAGGAAACCTGTTCTGTGAAAGTTGTCAGTCAGGAAGTTTAGTTCCCAGCAATGTACACTAATAAGTCTATGCACAATTAATACAGTTGTTGCACTGCGACCACACAAGAAATACTTTTTTTTTCCTTTATACTATCCAAGTAAGTTATACAGGAGCCTCATTAAATATTTATGCTCTGCACTAACCCCTCCATGTATATCCATACAGTATTTATAAACAAAGGTGCACAGGTCTTCCAGCTCTACTGAAATAAATAGATCATTGTGAGCCGTGTTTACTAAGGTGTCCCACTGCCTGTACATCACTGGCAACCTAAGCGGATCTGCAAAAACCTGGCCTGGATTTTGTCAACATACATAATGGGGCATTGTGGTGGATTGCTTCAATCAGAATTGCATTGCCAAAGCCGTGCAATTATACAGTAATGGTACGTTCACATAGGCGTGTTAGCGGTGCGTTGGAATCCACTGGAATAGTGCGAGGTAATGCTGTGGAGTATCGGTAACGTGCATGTTTACAGTTGCAGTGTGTAACAAGCAGTCATGGTCAATGAGATGCTAATAACTTCCGCTTGTATGCAAGCTAAGAAAATTGTATGCAGCTTGGAATCGGGTCAATCAGAATGAACAGGAAGTGTATTTGATCGCATTGACCATCTAGAATAAGCAGGACAACTTGCTTTTACTAAAAAAAAAAAGCATTCTTGCAACATGCATAAGGCTGTTCCCTCCTCTTCCCCGCCCATTTTACTCCACTTAAAGAAAACCTGAACTGAAAATTAAAAGTGAAAATCAACATACACAGGTCATACGTACCTCCCATGTAGTCTACTCCTCAATCACTTTCTCCTCTCCTGCGTCCTGTTTGTCCACTGTGATCAAGGGAATTCTCCGTCCTCCATATTGAAAATGGCCGTTACCCCATAACAGCTTCCTGGTCAGCACACAGTTAAACTGTAACATCGCCCATTTGAGCCATAGGGAAACATGGACACATCAGCTCTCCTCTCAGCTGTAACTGACAGCAACTGATATATTTCAGTTCTGACAAAATGTTGTCAGAACTGGAAGGGATCATTGTCAGAAGAAAATGGTGAGCTTCTGAGAGGAACTGATGGCAAGATAACTATGTAATGTTCAATTGAAGTTACCTCATGTGTTTATTTTAAATAATTTTACTCAGTACAGGTTCTCTTTAAGGCCTCTTTCAGACGGGAGGATGAACTCCGCGCTTGCCAAGCAGTTCAGCTTCAGGTCTGCCTCCAACCAGTGGCAATTGGGGTGCAATTTGAATGCAGCCGAATTGCACAGGTAGTAGCACCACTTGTGTCAAGCTCTGACTTGGCAGAGGAGGACTGCGACATGCTAACTCGGCTGAGGCCACTCTCAGATGTGACTATGGAGGGAGCACCTGTCCAGCACCGATACCAAGCACTAGCAAGCACCCAGCCAGTGCAGGAGAGTCAGCTGCTGTTCTGAAAGAGGCCTAAGATGTAATGAGACGGTGATAGGAGGGAGCATCGCAGCAAGCCGTCCTCTGTCTGAAAATGTGACTTGAGCCGAAAATATTAAAATTTTTCAAGTAGTGATTACAGGGGCCAGGGTAGGGGAAAAATGAGGAGAGGAATGGACAATACACAGAGGTATGTGGATCCAACATGAACATACTTCTGTGCTTAGCTTAGGTAACTTTGCCTCATGTCAGGTATCCTTTAACATACTAACATTTTGGCAACCTTCATTAAAGGGAACCTAAACTAAGGATATGGATTTTTCCTTTTAAAATAATACCAGATGCCTGACTCTCCTGCTGATCCTGTGTCTCTAATACTTTTAGCCACAGCCCCTAAACAAGCATGCAGATAAGGTGCTTTGACTGAAGTCAGACTGGATTAGCTGCATGCTTGTTTCAGGTGTGTGATTCAGACACCACTGTAGCCAAAGAGATCAGCAGGACTGCCAGGCAACTGGTGTTTAAAAGGAAACATCCATATCCCTCTCAGTTAAGCTTTCCTTTAAAGGATACCAGATGTCTAACAAAACCTAAAATGGAGTGGGTAGGGGAGTAAGAGCTAATACTTACCGCTCCTTCTGTTCCGCTCAGTGAGCCGCCGTCCTCCTGCGATCCTTCCCGGTATTCTCCGTCTGTCATTGCACGTAAGACGACTCTCCTGACTTGTCTTCCAGACATACTGTGCCGCGCACGCACAGTATGTCCTTTCTGCTTCCCTGAGGCCATGCACAATGATGTAGCAGCCTTCTATTATGTCCGGAAGACACGTCTGGAGAGTCGTCTGACTTGCAGTGATGGATGGAGAAGACTGGGAAGGATCACCGGAGAACGGTGGCTGACTGAGCGGAACAAAAGGAGCGGTATTAGCTCTTACTCCCCTACCCACTCCATTTTAGTTTTTGTTATACATCTGGTATCCATCTCCTCCTGGATGTCCGCTAGGTTCCTGAAACTAAATCTAGACAAAACGGAATTTATTATTTTCCCACCCCGGTCATCCCTGGACCTCCCAGATGTGCAGGTCACTGTTAACCACACTACCATTCGCCCTACCTCTCAAGCCCGCTGTCTGGGTGTCACCCTGGACTCCGCACTCTCCTTCACTCCCCACATCCAAAACCTCACAAAGTCCTGCAACTTCCACCTTCGTAACATCTGTAAGATTCGCCCTTTCCCGACCTCTGCCACCACCAAACTCCTCATCCATGCCCTCATAATTTCCCGCCTTGACTACTGCAATGCCCTGCTGTCTGGTCTCCCTATGACCCGAATAGCCCCACTGCAGTCCATCATGAATGCGGCAGCCAGAATTAGCCACTACTCCCATCGCTCCACCAGGGCGACTCCCCTCCGTGAATCCCTCCACTGGCTTCCTATCCAGTCCAGAATCAGATTCAAGATTATGGCCTCAATTCACTAAGATCATGCTAGAGATAATAAGGCAAGAGAAAACTTACCTCCACACGTGAGAGAGTTATCTTACCTCTTCATTCCTTAAGTTACCTCTCCTGTAGTTAATTTACCTCCTCTGTAGTTATTTTCACATGCAGCTAATAACAGCTTGTCTTTAACTCTGGAGTTATTTTAAGGATTGGAGAGTTAATTTAAAGACAGAAGAGTTAACTTTAGGCTTGCCTGAGGTAAAAGGTTTCCTGAATACTACATGCCTTACCACCATGGTAACAACTCTAGAAGAGTTATTAAAGACAGGAGATAAGTTTAGTGAATTGAGGCCATTGTGTCTGACCTACAAATCCGTCCACAAAACCTGCCCAACCTATATTCCTGATCTTACTCAGAGATGCACACCAAGCCGCTCACTCCGCTCCTCCAATGAACTTCGCCTGACCGTCCCCCGCATCACCCAGTCCCATGCACGGCTCCAGGACTTCTCAAGAGCCGCTCCAACACTATGGAACTCCCTACCTCCACCCATTAGGACAGCCCCCTCCTTCAACACCTTCAAGAAGGCCCTCAAAACTCACCTTTTCACTCTGGCCTACCACCCCTCACAATTACTCTAAACCCACAACGGAACCAGTGATCTCCCCAGAATGTTTTTCCAGCCGGGTGGCATGAAAAAGTAGCCGGGTGGGGCGAGATGAAAATGCAGGGCAACTCTGCTTACAGCATAGAAGGAGGTCAGGAGGTGAGCTGATGACAGCCGGGTGGTCACCAAATCTAGCCGGGTGGAGCACCCGGCTAAAAGAGCCTGGGGAGAACACTGGGAACTCTGGTCCTTACGTTTCGTGTCCTTACCTCTCCCTCTACATTGTAAGCTTTTGGGCAGGGTCCTCCTCCTTTTGTGTCCTACCTGATCATGCACCTCCATTACTGTGAACCCATGCTATGCATCTGAGTGAACCTAACTTGCCTAATCTCCATGCTCCCCTCCAGTGACTGACTAAGCACTACCTGGTACTCATACTGTGCTGTGTGATCTGGTTTTCTTGTATTCCTGTATTGTCATATTGCGGTTTGTCACCCCTGAATATTGTCTGTAACCTAAATTAATGTCCAGCGCTGCGTAATATGTTGGCGCTTTATAAATACAATAAATAAATAATAATAATTATAATAATAATAATAATAATAATAATAATTATTATTATTAATAATAATGTAAGGGTCTTTTGGTCCTTTTTAGCTCCTTACAAACTCCAAGAAGTTCTGGTTCACCACAAGCTTGCTGAGCAATCCGTAACTAAGGACTGATATGACCCAGCTGAGAGCTGTTAACTTTCCTACATAAATCCAGGCAAGGCTTTCAGGATTACCATATATACATTCCCAAATGTTCACCAGCTCTGTAGTGAATACATATCCCCAAACCATACACTGTATTTATAACGTATAGGACGGCATCTTCTGTGCTAAACTGCAAGGGGAAAAACAACTTCTTAAGTAGCCCAACAGGGAATTTGTTGCGTTGTTTTCTCTTAAAAGGCCTGAACCCTTATTGCTGTTCCTCCCCATTCAATCAGCCCTCTCAGCAGTGATGTTGCTTTTACAGATTAACAAGCATTTGTGGAATGTCAGACAGAGAGAGACTCCTCTTCCTGCCTTTTTACAGTGGCACAGTTCCTGGGAACTCATTCCACTTCCCCCCCATAAACCAAACACCAACAAGGGGTACAATAACTACACAGACAGGCCCAATTTACATGAGTCAATCTGTTAGGCGGGGCAAGATCAGCCTCCTATGGAACAACCTCAGATTCCACAAGGATAACTGTACTGGATTTTGTTTTCACAAAAAGCTACAAGTAGCTACTGATCAATGGCAAAATATATTTTATTACGGAATGTTCTGATATACAGATATATAAGAAGCTAATCAGAAATCTCAGCTATCATTGCAAACTTTTCCCCAGAGAACAATGACGATCTGGGTAAAACCTCCACATCAATTTCAAGTGAACACCAAATTATTTGAGTGGGAAGGACTTGGCCCAAATTATTACACATTAATAATAATAATAATAATAAAAAAGGAGGAGTTTCCTGGAAGAAACGTAATAGTGGGGAAAAAAGGTTAGCAGCAGACGCTTTCTAAACAAAATAACCCTAGTAAAGGTGGCCATACACTGGTCGATTTGCCATGAGATCGACCAACAGATAGATCCCTCTCTGATCGAATCTGATCAGAGAGGGATCGTATGGCTACCTTTACTGCAAACAGATTGTGAATCGATTCACCATCTGTGAAGCTGCCGCTGCCCCCTGCATACATTACCTGATCCGGCCGGCGCGAGTCCCCCGGTCTCCGCTGTCTTCTTCACCGCGCTCAGCTCCAGGGCTCCAGCTTCACTTCACATCCAGGGAAGTTTAAACAGTAGAGGACGCTCTATTGTTTAAACTTCCTGTTGGGACAGGAAGAAGTGAAGCCTGCCGGAACCCAGCGGAGAAGGAGCAGCGGTGACAGCGGGGACACGCGCCGGCGGAGCAGGTAATGTATTGCTGCTAGCGTCGGTCGTCGGACATTTGAACGCCGCTACCGATGCACTCCCGACCCGCCGGCGATCGAGCGAAATCTTCTGCACGGACAGATCGACGGGAACAATCGATTTCGGGCAGAAATCGATCGTGCGGTCAGCGCTTGCACAACGATTTCACAGCAGATTCGATCACCGCAAACGAATTTGCTGTATATCGGCGGGAAAATCGTTAGGTGCATGGGTCTCTTTACAAGTGCTGCTACGTAGCATGTACATACTAATGTCCCCTAAATGACATTCCCACACAAAAAGAATCAAGTAGTTTAAGAGATATTGTTCCCACAGCGATATTCCAAATTATTGCGTCATTTAAATACTGTGTATGAAGGTGGTAGTGTCCTTTTACACAACATATGCACACGTTCTGGAACAATGTGATTTGATCGAAATTGTCAGTCGCTCATAAGATGTTTCAAAGACGGTTCAAACGACTTTTATCCAACGTGTGTATGAGGCTTAACAGAATGAAGCTGCACATCCCACCAAACAAAATGCGGTCAGTATAAGCACACCATGAAGGTGTGAACAGACAAGCGAATCCAGTATATGTTGCAAGTCCAGCCAGCAGCAGCAAATTCAGCCCAAGGCCTGGAACCCACTAGCAGTGCTTTTTAAAGTGCTTGTGATTTGAAAAGCTCTTGCTAATGTAATGCTATGGGGGATTTAAAAAAAAAACACATGCTTTAAGTGGGATAATACACATTACATTAGCAAGAGCTTTTCAGATGTCTTAGAAAAGGGCTGCTAGTTGGTCGCAGGTCTATGCCACACTATAGATCCTCATATTACATAAAGTTATAGTAAGTTTTTCATCTGAATCACTCCCCGAAGCTGCCGACTTCCAGGACACAGTGCCGCTCCTTGCAGAAAAGCGTCATGGCACTTTTCTGCAAGGGTGGGGGCTATTTATGGCGCTAGTGCTTATCATGGAAAATTCCCCCCCCCTCTTCTTTTCCCGGTCACATCTGAGCGCAAATGTGCTTGCAGGTATACAAGCCGCTCGTGCTTATCTGGGTCCTTCGTCCATCTGCACAGTGCGGGCGCGCTCTTACATGGAGGGAAGCGTGGCTGGGAGGAGGAGGATCCCATCTGACAGCGGAGGGGTCAATGATATCGGGGAAGCCTTTCAAGCATCTAGAGGCTTCCCCCTACTGATGGTAGTATGTAACTTTTTTTTTGTAATCCTACAGGTGTACTTTAAAGCAGGGCTGTGTAGTCGGTACAAAAATTAATCGATTCCAATCCATTCATTGACTCCTTAGTTCATGAAACCACCGACTCCAGGTACCCAAAATAGCTCAGACTCATTAGTCTAATACTTACCAGGGCTGTGGATTACAAAAATCATCCGACTCCTCAGTTTATGAAAGCACCGTCTGACTCCAACTCAGACTCCAGGTACCCAAAATTGTTCCAACTCCACAGCCCTGCTTTAAAGTATTAGAAGCAGAGCATTAGCACAGATGTAAGGAGATAACCAGGCTATGATATAACAAGTGTGTGTGTGCGCAACACAAAAAGACTGAACAAGACTAACTAAAAACAAAACTAAACAAGACAAACTATCGAAACAATTACTGTATTTTTTGGACTGTAAGACTCACTTTTTCTTTTATAGCCCAAATGCAGGGAGTTCCTGACTTGTGAATGCCTGCCAATACGAACCTCCAACCCGCCGCAATGTCGGGGACTCCTTGTACTGTGCCCATGTAGAGGAGGATACAAGGGGGACACAAAGGGGCATAGAGGAGGACACATGGGGAACACAAGAGATACAAGCAGGGCTGTGGAGTCGGAGTCGGAGTCGTGGAGTCGGAGTCGTGGAGTCGGGCAATTTTGGGTGCCTGGAGTCGGAGTCGGGAAAAAATGCACCGACTCCGACTCCTAATGAATTTGTAACTGTAATTAAAATAGAAAATATGATAAAATGTTCTATTTCTCAGATAATAGTCATTAAAAATAATGTATATATACAGTATATATACAGTAATAGCTGTGCTTAGTCCACAAAAATGAAATAAACCAGTCAAAATTAGTTACTTGTGCTGCTTCAATAAAGCAGTCCCCATATTTTTAAGGTCAGATATACATATCTGATTGTGACTGTATATATGATGTGTACACAGGAATCTCTTATATATACTAAATAACATCTATGCTGTAAGAATAAAGCCTGATGTGTAGCTGTGTCACTAATAGAGATGGTCAACGAGATGGAAATAATTCTGCATTGATGCTAATTTATGCAAATGTATGCACTCCCTTTGCTGATGAAATCAAATAATGTGATATGTTATTAAAATTTGGTTTGGTGACTACAAATTAAAGGGTAACTGAAACGGATGAAAAGTAAAGTTTTATACATACCTGGGGCTTCCTCCAGCCCCCTTCAGGCTAATCAGTCCCTCGCTGTCCTCCACCACCCGGATCTTCTGCTATGAGTCCTGGTAATTCAGCCAGTCAGCGCTGTCCAGCCGCATGCCGCTCCCACAGCCAGGAACATTCTGCACCTGCGCAATAGTGCTGCACAGGTGTAGTATGCTCCTGGCGGCGGAGTGTGTGCATGCGCACTACGCCTGACTGGCTCAAGTACCTGGACTCATAGCAGAAGATCCAGGTGGTGAAGGAGGACATACAGGGACTGATTATCCTGAAGGCGGCTGGAGGAAGCCCCAGGTATGTATAAAACTTTAATTTCATCTGTCTCAGGTTTACTTTGTTACACAGTAGTACTATACTCTACATATGCACTCCCCACAGAGCTGCAGGAATCCACTGAGAATGCTGTCCACATTGAACACAGAGGTGTTGTCTGTTTACAATCTCCTCATTCCCCTGCAGAGTACCTGCACATCATTCTTACATGTACCCACACTAATATTGCCTAGGGCCTGATAGATGTTCTTTGTTCCGGTTTGTACCTTTTACAAGTACTCTTACCAAGGACTAGTTTTAGTCTAAAGGGAATAAATATAGTAGTCTACATATCCTTCTCACTTCAGTTGTCTTGTAAAATTCCTAAGCGTTGGCAGTTAAGAGACGAATTTCATGTTACATACTTTTAATCAACAAAATTGTAATATGCAAATTAGAGGAGTCGGAGGAATCCTAAACTGAGGAGTCTGAGTCGGTGGATTTTTGGACCGACTCCACAGCCCTGGATACAAGGGGGCATAATCCACAAGATGCCCCTTCACCATGGATGTACGTACCAGGTTTAGTGTGTATATATATATATATATATATATATATATATATATATATATATATATATATATATATATATATATATATATATATATATATATATATATATATATATATATATTTTCCCCTGGTTTTTGTCCTCTTAACCTAGGTGCGTCTTATGGTCAGGAGTGTCTTATAGTCCGAAGAATACGGTATGCCGATTAGCGCAAAATAAAATAATTACCTCGAGAACTGAACTTATCAAACCGAAAAACATATTGTGCAGCTCTGCTTGCCTGCAGCTGTACACATATCCATACACCCTGTCCTGGTACTTCCTGGTACCAAGCTGAGATCATACAACTGGTCAACAACTACTTCCCACATCCTCACATAGACACACTTTCTACTTAGTGCAGGGACAACTGGAAGCATAGGGGTGTATGCAATAAACTGCCTTTACCCCAATGCAGAGCTGCTGTATAGTCAGGTGGAAAGGTGAAATGTGGCTACACTCCAGTACCAAGACAGACAGGATAGGCCTGCAAAGTGCTAGAAAAGATTTTCACAGCCATGTTGATGAAAATGAGCAGAATAGAAAGGCTAGTACGGCTATAAACACTCCGTCGGCCCTCCACAAGGCAACAGAACCCCTACAGGCTAGCAATGAATCTGTACAGCCTCACCCCTCAATGTTGCCCTAAGTATCGGGTCCCGAACCTTGCCAGGCAACATGCCTTGTACGTGTGTAGGAGGCTTAAATCGTAGACAGCAGAAAAGTGAAAGCAGGCAGTGTACACAGAACAATATAGCAGCCCTGCCATTATTTCACATGTATATCCTTCCCTGTGCAATGAATTGCAGTAAACCTACAGATAACATGCTAGGACTCCTGATTTGAGAAGAAATCTGCAAAAGTCCTGAACCAATGAAACAAACAGAGGGATGAGAATTCAGGGAAGGTCTGTATACCAAACTGCAAACAATGGCACCAGTTCTAAGCAAGATTACTTTCAAATGTTATCAGTATTAGAGAGTAAAGGCCCATACACACATCGGACTTTTGCGAACGACGGGTCTTTTAAACGTCCCGTCGTTCAGTCGTCCGCACGCGAAATCGGGCGTGTGTACAGACTGTCATTCGGGTGATAAGACTGGCGGATCGCTCAAACTCAGTCTTATCACCCGAACGACAGTCTGTACACACACCCGATTTCGCGTGCGGACGACTGAACGACGGGACGTTCAAACGACCCGTCATTCGCAGAAGTCCGACGTGTGTATGGGCCTTTAAGGTAGCCATACACTTGTTGATTTGCCATCAGATTCGTCCAACAGATAGATCTGAATCTGATCAGAGAGGGATCGTATGGCTGCCTTTACTGCAAACGGATTGTGAATCGATTTCAGCCTGAAACCGTTCACAATCTGTGGTGGTGGTGCTGCCGCCGCTCCGTCCCCCTCCCCCGCATACATTACCTGCTCCGCCGGCGCGACTCCCCCTGGTCTCCGCTGTCTTCTTCTCCGCTCTGGTCTCCGGCAGGCTTCACTTCTTCCTGTCTGGGGGAAGTTTAAACAGTAGAGCGCCCTCTACTGTTTGAACTTCCTGCCGGGACAGGAAGAAGTGAAGCCTGCCGGACCCGGAGCCCAGCACGGAGAAGACGACAGCGGAGACCGGGGGGAGTCACTCTGGCGGAGCAGGTAATGTATTGCAGCTGTATTGCGTCGGTCGTCGGGCACTCGCCGCGCTCCCTACCAGCGGGTGATCGACGGTAATTTCCCGCACGGAGCGATCGACGGGACCGATCTATTTCGGGACGAAATAGATCGAAATTTAGCGTTAACTATTTGACAGCAGATTCGATCCCAGTGATCGAATCTGCTGTCGATCGGCGGGGAATCAGCCTAGTGTATGGCCAGCTTAATACAGAAGTTTGCTTCTTAAAACAGAGGGAATTTACAATTATTCAGGTTGGAGTGAGCTCTGATATGTAAATATGCAATACTAAAGTGGAAAACAGCAGCAGGCTCAGCCATACTATGCCAGGAAAAAAAAACATATACAGTATAAGTAGATGACTATGTGTTCTACTTACATAACAGATGTATTGTACTGTCCACGTTTTGATTTCAGTGAATTTTATATAGTAAATACAGAGAAATCTGTTGTAGGCATTTTCCCTTTTGATTGCCTCTGACTGAAGCCAATTCTGATATCATTTCCTTTCTTACTCTTTTTTCTCCTAGAATCTGCTCTAGCTAGCTTGCTTTGTAAACATGTGAGCACAGCAAGATCAGATTTCAGCACTAGCTTCACACTGAACTGCCCACAGCCAATCAGTGAGGAGCAGGAATGTGGGAGGGGTGATGACAAGCTTCCTTCTCGTCGGCAATGTACCAAATAGAACCAGGCTGACAGATTAGAGTTATTAAAGCAGAAACATTTCTGATTAGATTGTAGTGCTTGCAATGCAGGAGAAGGTTCCAGGCTGCACAATGAACACAAAGCAGTGGGTAAATGAAAATAAACATAAGATATTGAATGTGTAGTACAGTTAAGGAATAGAACATTAGTAGTAAAGATATAAGTCTCATATTGTTTCCATTAAAGGAAGAGTTGAGGAACTTCAGGTGTTATCTATGCTAATGAGCTTCTTTGAGCTCTCCACTAACTTGGTCAGAGACAGTCCTATTTTCAGAAGCACTAATACATCAAAGAAACAGTGAAAGACAGCTTCAGATAAGGTTTTACAGCAGGGAAGTTCAATGGTCATTAGCACAGCTCAGTTTGATAGTTCAACAGACTGTAGTTTGTAAACTGCAAATATTAGAGAATGATGCAATGTTATTTAAAAAAAAAAAGCTATATAACTGAAAATAAAAATACGAGACTTTTCTTTGCTACTAATGTTCTATTACTTATCCGTGTTACACATACAATTCATTGTATCATACTTTTTTTTTTTCGCTTCAGTGTCACTTTAAAGAAAACCTGTACTGAAAAAAAATTCCCCTGGGGGGTACTCACCTCAGTAGGGGGAAGCCTCTGGACATTATTGAGGCTTGCCCTGTCCTCCTGTGTCCCACGGTGGTCTCGCTGTAGCCCACGGAACGCACAGGTGACAATTTGTCGGCCTGTGCAATATTTACCTTTTCTGGCTCCAGCGGGGGTGCTGTTACGGCTCTTCTGCCAGAGTTAGGCGTAAATAGCGGCTATTTTCGCCTATCTCCGTGGGAAGAGCGGATACTGCGCCTGCGCTGGAGCCAAGGAGGTAAATATTTACATCGCCAACGCTTCGGGGAGGATTTTCCCCGCCGCCATGGGACCAAGGAGGACGGGGGAAACCTCAATAGGATCCGGAGGCTTCCCCAGCTGAGGCGAGTGCCCCCAGGGGAGTTTTTTTTTTCATTACAGATTTTCTTTAAAATATTCTAGTGCTGGCAATACCATGCGTTTTTGCATTCTCTTTTGTGATAAAATCAGTTTGACACACTCAGGTGTTGCTATAGGTGGTTTGGGCAAAAATGTTTCCATTGTGTAAAGTGCTGGAGCACTCTGTTGCCATATGACCAAAGTGCCCTATATACAAAGCAGACCAAGCCAGCTCCACAGAAGTCAACAGCAGACTACGAGTTATTTATATTAAACTACAGCGTTATGCTTTTCTTTTTCCCTAAAGGCTGGCTTCAAAGGATGCCTAAGATGTGGTGATGATTAAGCCGGGATCCATGAGGAAATGGATTGCTGGAGGTTACGCAGTCCTTTTGATGAAATGCTTATATCTCACAGTTCTACTGAGAAGCTGGATCTCTGAACACATTTCCTGTATGCCTGCATGGAGATCAGTCAGGATGAGTGAACACAACATTTAAAGAAAACACAAGGAAATGTGTTAATTATATGTACTGTATGAGAAACAGACAAAATCTGGGGATAGTGATGTAGACTCTGGAGATTTTGTATACGTTCTGTAAAGCCCAATCTACACGATACGATTTTTTTATACGATTCGATTACGATTCTATTTACGATCCGATTAAATCCGACATGTCCGATCAGGATTCGATTCGATTCAATTCGATTTGCCATTGCAAAACAATGGCAAATCGAATTGAATCGAATCAAATCCTGATCAGACATGTCGGATATAATCGGATCGTAAATAGAATCGTAATCGAATCGTATAAAGAATCGTATCGTGTAGATTGGGCTTTAGGACAGGCATAAATGTGTTCTGAGCAAATCAAAGATAGCTTATCATTCGTTAGGGATGGTCAATGCGATGCAAATTATTCAGAGGGTTTATTTGAAGCGGACCTGAACTTAGAACTCCCTCTCTGCTCTAAAAGATATGCAAATGCAACAGCATGATAACCTTTAAACAAAAAAAAAGCATTTCTTTGTTACAGCTGATACAGTGCAGATTTACTGCAGGATTTGTATCTACTTCTGCATCTGTGCAAAACGCTCCAGGCCCCATGAGTATGGTCACAAGCGACTTGGCCGCACGCTCGCACAGGTGCAGAAGATGCCAAACTGGCGAGGATGGCATCTGCAACGGAGGGCATGCCGGGACACCGGCGCTGCGGCGAGGGACACATAGGCTGTCAGAGGCTGGAGGAAGCCCCAGGTAAGTTTTTTTTTTTACTCCTCGCACTTGTCTGAAGAGCTCATACACACCTTGTTTAATCTTCTGCAGATTCAATCCGCCAGGATGGATCTGAAAGAATGAGAGCCTAAAATCTGTTGTCGCCATCTTTGGAGGTTTTTTGTAAACTTTTTTTTACAAAAATCACCTGAAGATGATCATTCGTTTTCCAAAGACTTCTCTCATTTGTGTACCCAGCTTCAGACAAGGGTGGATGACTGCAGAGCTCTCAGAACCGGACAGCCTTGCAGATTTATGAATATGTTGCAAGAGCAATTGAGAGCGAACCACGTCATATCTATTATGCAGGAGAACAGAGGCGCCAAAAGGATAAAAGGAAGCTAAATGAGCTTAAAAACCAAATTCTTGGTAAATAGAGGAGGTAGTGGTGGACTTACCTTCTCCAAGTAAACACACAACGACTGTAGTAAAGACAGTCAATATATTTTATTTATAAACTCCAAATATGCAACGTGTTTGCAGGTTTGATCCCGCTTCATCAGGCAATAACAACGGAGCAATAGCATATGTGGTCAGTAGAAGAGCCAGGCACCCCCGATCGCCGCCCTTATACATACCTCCCCCCAGAACCCGCGATGGCGCAGCCTCTCCAATAGCCTCCTTGCGTCGATATGGGGAGGATCGGGACTGCGCATGACGTCGATGACATCAGACACAGGACTGTGGAGTCGGTACAAAAATCTTCCAAAGTTTATGAAACCATGACTCCGACTTCAACTCAGACTCCGGGTACCCAAAATTGCTCCGACTCCTTAGTCTAATACTTAGCAGGGCTGTGGATTTTGTACAAAAATCATCAGACTCCGACTCCTCAGTTTATGACACCACGACTCCGACTCCGGGTGCCCAAAATTGCCCCGACTCCAAAGCCCAGGTCAGACGTCATGTCCGATCGTCGCCACAGCAACAACAGAAGCTGTTCGGGGAAGTTACGGTTCTCGCGGGATCGAGGCTAAGTAAATATAGCCGGCGGTGATCAGGGGGACCAGAGCGGTGCCGGGGGACTTGGGGCCCATGTGTAGCTAGCCTAGTGCTAGCTACACTATTTAAAACAAATTTAAAACAAAAATTTCCCTCTCGCGGACTCGTGGCCGCAACAATTGAATGCCAGGGAGGTTAAATACATACAGGATGCGTTTCTGTTAAGTTTTCCTTGTGTCCTGTGCAAGAGTTCAGGTCCACTTTTAGGTAGGAAAAGCAATATTGAAATTAAGTTCATGAGGAACAACTTAGTTTGAGTGATTATTTTGCTTGTAAATGTGCTGAAAGGTTATTTTTATCAATTAGGTGATAAGTCATGTGTGAGAAGTTTTGTGAGTAGAGCCCATTATCCTGATTAGCCAGAAATAGAGGATAGTAAAACTGATAACAAACGGCCTTCTCCCCTGGGTTAGATGGATGCTGGGCCAGTACTCAAGCTGGAATGTGGGACATTTCAGAATCTCCACAATACCTGTTTATTTGCCAACCTTTCTTACTCCGAAAAAAAAATTGGGGGGCACCCGACTGCTTGTAGATGCGATTCCATCAATCTACCAAAAGGAATATATAAATACTGTCTAAGCGATGTAATATTTTCCATGGCTTTTGAAGATGTGATCTGTGAGCTATAAACTGTGAGCCATGCAAGCACTAATACAAATGACAACTATCAATAAAGTTGGATGTATTTATGGACATTGGTATTTTTTCAGGGCTTTTCAACCCTGTCCTCAAGTACCACCAACAGTGCACGTTTTGCAGAAAATCACAAACATTCACAGGTGAGGTAATTAGTATCTCAGCACAGCTGATTAACTGCCTCTGTCAATTTCCACAAAACATGCACTGTTGGTGGTACTTGAGGACAGGGTTGAAAAGCGGCTGCGGCTTCAGAGGCTGCCAGCGGGAGACTGGAGATGACCAGAGCTGCAGCGCCGGACACATGTGACTTGTAGGGACTGGAAGAAGCCCCGGGTAAATAATATTAAAGTTTAATATTTTTTTATAGTAATATTTTGTTTTGAACTCACCTTGTGAGTCTTTTAAAGGGCACCTGAACTAGAGCATAAATAAAAATGGATTTTTACTTACCTGAAGCTTCATCCAGCCTCCCCAACCCCCCACCGCTGCAGTGTGTCAGGTGCCTTGGTGTTCTCTGGCCCCTCCATTCTCCAGCTGTCAGTTCTAAAATATCTGCGACTGGAGCTCCAGTTGTGACTAGTGCGCAAGTGCAGAGCCATTTGCGCATGACCCATGATCGCACTCCCTGGGAGCTTTCTGCACATGCACAGTTCATTCTTTTGAGAACTGCATTAGTGCAGAACACTCCCAGTAACAGGAGCACGATCATGGACACAGACAGACATGCTCAATAAGCGCAACTGGAGCTCCAAGATATTTCAGAACGGACACCAGGATAACAGAGGGGACCTGAAACACTACGGGGGCTGGGAGAAGCCTTGTGCAAGCTCAAGTGTGATTTTTAAGTAAACCTGAGATGGGTAAATAAAAAGATTTGATACTTACACTGTGCTTCCTCCAGCCCAAAAGACCCAAAAGTCATACCATACTTACCTAAAAAGCATCTGGATCCTATAGAGGCTGCCAATGCCGTCCTCCGCTTCCCTCTCCTTCAGTAAGTATTTTTAGCTAAATTTTCAGCTCTGGTTCTAAACTGGCAGTGTGTGCAGAAAATAGAGATGGTCAGTGAGATGCTATCTGGTTTACATGTAAACTAAAATCATAGTCAATGCAGCTTGACATTGGGACAAAAACAATGCACATTCTGGCAGGGCTGTGGAGTCGGTCCAAAAATCCACCGACTCCGACTCCTCAGTTTAGGATTCCACCGACTCCTCGACTCCGACTCCTCTAATTTGCATATTACAATTTTGTTGATTAAAAGTATGTAACATGAAATTCGTCTCTTAACTGCCAACGCTTAGGAATTTTACAAGACAACTGAAGTGAGAAGGATATGTAGACTACTATATTTATTCCCTTTAGACTAAAACTAGTCCTTGGTAAGAGTACTTGTAAAAGGTACAAACCGGAACAAAGAACATCTATCAGGCCCTAGGCAATGTAAGTGTGGGTACATGTAAGAATGATGTGCAGGTACTCTGCAAGGGAATGAGGAGATTGTAAACAGACAACACCTCTGTGTTCAATGTGCACAGCATTCTCAGTGGATTCCCTGCAGCTCTGTGGGGAGTGCATATGTAGAGTATAGTACTACTGTGTAACAAAGTAAACCTGAGACAGATGAAATTAAAGTTTTATACATACCTGGGGCTTCCTCCAGCCGCCTTCAGGATAATCAGTCCCTCGTTGTCCTCCTCCACCATATGGATCTTCTGCTACGAGTCCAGGTACTTGAGCCAGTCGGGCGTAGTGCGCATGCACACACTCCGCCGCCAGGAGCATACTGCACCTGTGCAGCACTATTGCGCAGGTGCAGAATGTTCCTGGCTGTGGGAGCGGCATGCGGCCGGACAGCGCTGACTGGCTGAATTACCAGGACTCATAGCAGAAGATCCAGGTGGTGGAGGACAGCGAGGGACTGATTATCCTGAAGGGGGCTGGAGGAAGCCCCAGGTATGTAAAAAACTTTACTTTTCATCCATCTCAGTTACCCTTTAATTTGTAGTCACCAAACCCAAATTTTAACAACATATCAAATTATTTTATTTCATCAGCAAAGGGAGTGCATTTGCATAAATCAGCATCAATGCAGAATTCTTTCCATCTCGTTGACCATCTCTATTAGGCCCCGTTCACATTACAAACGCGGATGGCCATGCATGCGGAACGCAACGCATGCGAACGCACGCCATCCGCGTTTGTGTGCGTTGCGTGGCTGATCCCATCACTGAAAAGTGAATGGGACAGCCACGCGTTTTTACAAAAAATGCGTGCAGCATGCGTTCCCGGACTGCATGCAGTGTGAACATCAGACATTGCACTCTATGCAATGTCTGATGTCGTGCATGTCGGCCACCTGCACGCGTTTCCAGAACGCGGCTGGAAACGCGTGCAGTGTGAACGGGGCCTTAGTGACACAGCTACACATCAGGCTTTATTCTTACAGCATAGATGTTATTTAGTATATATAAAAGAGATTCCTGTGTACACATCATATATACAGTCACAATCAGATATGTACATCTGACCTTAAAAATACGGGGACTGCTTTATTGAAGCAGCACAAGTAACTAATTTTGATTGGTTTATTTCATTTTTGTGGACTAAGCACAGCTATTACTGTATATATACTGTATATATACATTATTTTTAATGACTATTATCTGAGAAATAGAACATTTTATCATATTTTCTATTTTAATTACAGTTACAAATTCATTAGGAGTCGGAGCCGGTGCATTTTTTCCCGACTCCGACTCCAGGCACCCAAAATTGCCCGACTCCGACTCCACAGCCCTGCATTCTGGAGATTCGAATTGGTCCAACTTCAATTACGGTAGCCATCAGCATTTGTATGCAAGACAGAATGATTTGAATTTTACTGACTGCCTCTAGCTGTGAACTAACAGTTCTTGGCCAATACTTCTCGTAGGCCCAGTTCACACAGGCATCTGCCGGAGTGTCTGCAAGTGTGCAGAAAAGAATTTGACATCTTCCGGCAGCTTTCACCCTCGCAGGGGGACACGGAGAAGAAGCGTTAAGCGACCCTGGAAGCAGTATGATTCTTCCAGGGTCGGATAAATCCATAGAAAAAAAAATAGTATCAGGATGTGGCATTTACGCAAACGACAGTAAAGTACGATACAATCGCCGCCAATTCACTTGAATGGGCAGCACTTTACGTAGAGCACTGTGACCCACAAATGCCCGTGTGAACCAGCCCTAAGTAAAGCCCTATACAGACAACAGACTGTCACCCAAATTGTTACATGCAAGTACTTTCAAAGATTGCCCGAGAAGGGCAAGAGACTTATTTGACCGAGCTGATCGAAAAACTTCACAAGGGGGACAATGGTGGAAGGATTGCCAGATAGAAGACCAGGTAGGTTCTATGAGATCCAGAGCCTTCACTCTACATAGGTGAGTATCTTAGGGTACATTCACAGTCGGAGCAGTGCTTTTCAGCGCTGCTAGATTTGGGCGCAGCCAGCGCCACCATAGACTATAATGGGAATCAGTCTGTAGCGGCGCTCAGTGAGTAACGTCAGCACCGTCAGAAGATGGAGCCGAAGCTGCTTAAAAAACACAATAATTCGGCCTCCAGCAATCGCTGGAAGCCGAATTATATACTACCCCACTATCCATCGCAGCCTGGAGGGGGAATAGTAATTAAAACGGCCCGGACTTGTGCAGAAGCAGGATCAGCCATATAACAGCTGTATCCTGCGTCCAATTCTACCGCCGTCATTTTCATATGTATGTTTCACAGTGGTGTGTTGCAGGGTAGCAGCATTATTCTAACACATCTTGCCACTCAGCAATGCACCACATGCGACGTTCACAGTACAGCACGATATAATGGTGTGTGGCATCCTAATGCATTGCATTACCGCAAAACCTGCGCGTTAAAGATAACCCGAGGTGTGTTTAAAGAATGTTATCTGCATACAGAGGCTGGATCTGCCTATACAGCCCAGCCTCTGTTGCTATCCCAAACCCCACTAAGGTCCCCCTGCACTCTGCAATCCCTCATAAATCACAGCCGTGCTGTGAGGCTGTGTTTACATCTGTAGTGTCAGTCTCATCTGCTCCCCCGCCTCCTGCATAGCTCCAGTCCCTGCCCCCGTCCCTTCCCTCCAATCAGCAGGGAGGGAAGGGATGCAGGCGGGGACTGGAGTTCTGCAGGAGGCGGGGAGAGCAGCAGACTGACACTATAGAGATAAACACAGCCAGCTCTGACAAGCTGTTTGTCAGCAGCGTGGCTGTGATTTATGAGGGATTGCAGAGTGCAGGGGGACCTTAGGGGAGTTTGGGATAGCAACAGAGGCTGGGCTGTATAGGCAGATCCAGCCTCTGTATGCAGATAATATTCTTCAAACCCACCTCGGGTTCTCTTTAACAGTAAAGCACACTTGCAGCTAGTCTAGTTTAGGGGACCCAGCAGAAAGCCTCATAGGGAACAGTTCCCCAATCACAGCACCCTCTTACAGCATAAATCATTGTGATTGGCCAAATAGGTTGTAGTAAACAACGCCCTCACTACAACCTATCTGAAACCTAGCAGTTCTAGAGGGTGCTGTCCACTCAATCACACTAGCGGAATTTCCCTATGAGGCTTACTGCTGGGTGCCCTAAAGTAGACTAGAAACCTTTTATAACTTTTGAGTGGTTTTAAAAACAGATACTTTTCAATACTTTGATACATACACTACATGATATAGACATATGACTATGGTAGGGCATAGATTGTGAGCCCCTCTGAGGGACAGTTAGTGACAAGACAATAAACTCTGTACAGCGCTGCGTAATATGTCAGCGCTATATAACTACTTGAATAAATAAATAAAATAAATACTTCAATGCCCAAAATGTAAAGCTGATTCTGCCCAAAGTCTAACCTCTTCCTTCAACCACTGTGGAAATTCATGTTTATGTATGTACATATTATCATTATGATTATTCATTTTATCACATGCAGTTTGCTTACAGGCATGAATGCAGGTATTAGGATGATACATGCTAGTATGTATGTATGTATGTATATATATATTTACATGGCATACATCTATTTCATCGTTTTAATGACAACATGCTCTCTTGCTTGTGCAATGCACAAGGATACACACCACACAAGACATACCTATTAGAAAGATGCACGTGACTTTCAAAGTAAAATGAATGAGTGCAATGAGTTAATTAGAGAAAATAAAGTTCGCTGCATTCAAATCCCAACATACACAAGCGCCTATATCCTGATTCTAGCAGATGTTCTCCAAAACTTCTCCCACCATGGGAAGTTCTGCAGCCAACCATTATACCAGAGCCCTTCATGGGATAGCCTGGAGCCTCACCTGATGATGAGCCGCTCCGTAGCTTCCGCCGCTCCCGCCGAGCACTTCTATCACAGCAATGCTCTACTGTGGAATCCGGTCCCCTCCCAACCGCAAACCTCCAGCATCCCACAGTCCACCGCGGCTCCAGCCAACTCGATGGTACTCCAGCGAGCTCAGTATCATGGAGAGGGTGGCGTGCTAGAGCGTCTTCCACATCTGCCTGTGAATGGGATTGCTGTGTGGGAACATTTGCTGTACTAGTGCAAGGAGAAGGCTGAGAGAGCATGGAGCTGCCAGCTGTGCATTGGCAAACGGGACATCAACATTGGACACTTTCTGTTTATTTCTTTCTAAATTTAGTACCAGGCTTTTTGATTCCTGCCAGTTTTGTAATAGCAGTTTGAATAGCTCAGGTAACTATAGTTTATTGTAAACTTTCAAAACCTAAAAAGAGGAACTTTAACTAAGGTTCAATCTTATTCCAATCAGTAGCTGATACCCCCTTTTCCCTCTGGAAATCTTTACCTAATCTGTATGGCTGTCGCTGATAACGCCTCTCACAATGTGATATGATGTCATGACCATGGTCCTGACAGTTTTCTGTCTGTGAACCTGGTTGCATTGTGGGAAATAATGTTTTTTCCCAACTGCCAAGCAAGCAGTATCTCTCTCTGCTTAGAACTCTCGGTAAGTTACTGACAGTAACGAACATTCCGTACAGGTCACCTGGCAGAACTAAATATGTCATCACCTGTGATACATTTCAGAATGTAAATCAGTAAGAGGAAAGATTTTACAATGGGGCAAACACTGACTAAATAATCTGTAAACGAATATTGTAAAAAAAAAAAATAAGCAATTTTATTAATTATGTTATTTTCACTACAGTTCCTCTTTAACCTCTTGAGGACTGCAGGGCTAAACCCCCCAAGTGACCAGCACATTTTCAGTAAAAAAGGCCACTGCAGCTTTAAGGCCAAGCTGCAGGGCCGTAAAACATAGCACACAAGTGATCCCCCCCCTTTTCTCCCCACCAACAGAGCTCTCTGTTGGTGGGGTCTGATCGCTCCCCCCATGTTTATTTTTTTTTAATAAATATTTTTGTTCGTTTGTTTACAAAAAAAACCCTGTTCCTTTAAAGTCCTCCCCTCTCTCCCCCCCTCCCTCCCCCGAGCCAGCCAATCATGGCGATCAGCTCTCATAGGCTTCACCCTATGAGAGCCGATCGCTCTCTAGTCCCCCAGGGGGACAGCCGTGTCACACGGCTGTCCCCAGTGCAGCGCTGCTGCTGATCGCAGCGCTGCACATGTAAATAGACGGCGATCACGCCGTCTAACAGTCTCCCGAGCGGCAATAGCCGCTCAGAGACTGAAGGAGGGGCGGAGCTCCGCCCCCCAAGCAGGAGATGCGCGCGCAGCCTGCGCGCGATCTCCTGCAAAACAGAGCCCCAGGACTTTACGCCAATTGGCGTTAGGCTGTCCTGGGGCTGCCGCCGCGGCCACGCCCATCGGCGTGACGCGGTCGGCAAGAGGTTAAAGGATACCAGAGCCCAAAAACTTTGGAGAAACGAGAGAGCAGCCATATACTACTATCTGTCCTTATGCCCACCACTCTCCCATTCTCCTATCTGCAAACCCTCCCTCCGAGATCACCTAAAAGCCCCCTTCCGGTCAACCGGGTCGGGACTTTCTGCGCAGGCTGTGTGCGTCTAACAGCGCGACTGTGGTCGGAGGCGCACTGCACGTGTATGATGTATGTGCAGCACAGTCGTAGTAGCCGGCACCATCAATTTAATTAGCTCTTTTATTGCTTAAAAAGACACATGATAAGAAAACAGCAGCGACGTTTCGGAGCAACCTCCTTTCTCAAGCTCTATCAGTGTCTAAATCATATACAAAGTACAGTGTACACATCCCAAACAGGGATATGTACCATTGGGCCTACTGGATCTGTGGATACTTTTTGTGGAACCTAAATCTGCATGAACTAATTTATCTTTAAGAGTTGGTGCCCTCCTATATGACATAAGTGGAAAGGTCTGGAACTCATCTATTTGAGGAAAATTATCCCTCAACAGATGCCAATTTCTCCACGTGGCTTTAGCTACATCATCGCTAGCCACATTAAATTGGCTTACGAATGGAATCCTTTTATTCTGTCCCCTCCTACGACTTGTTCTGTCAGCTCTGTCACCTTTCTCTGTGTGTAGTCTAGCCCTCTCCAACAGTGCCTCATCGTGATTGGTCTGCGTTTTGATGGTCTCAGAGTTGGGTTGCGCCGTCCTGCCCCGCTTGCGTAGGATGACAAGTCTACTTGTACGTATGTCAGGATGGGAAAGGAAAACAAGTTCCCCATCAGGTCCGCAAGGTAAGGCGGACGGGGATAGGTTGCCACATAGTGGCCCTGATGCGTGATAGGCTATCACTCCATCTTGCTGTATATAAAAGGAAGTGAAATGTGTATATGATTTAGACACTGATAGAGCTTGAGAAAGGAGGTTGCTCCGAAACGTCGCTGCTGTTTTCTTATCATGTGTCTTTTTAAGCAATAAAAGAGCTATTAAATTGATGGTGCCGGCTACTACGACTGTGCTATACATTGGAACTGGAGTGCTCATTTCCATTTAGCCAGGCACATCACAAGCGAGATTGCTGGAGGGCTGTCCATCTACTATTGTTTATGATGTATGTGCAGTGTGCTCCTGGAAGAGGATCCAGTTCTAATCCAGTTCTGCATTGTGCCTGAAGAAGCAACTTGAAAGAGAACCCAAGGTGGCATAAAATCCTCCAGACCACGCCACTGCCCGGGCGAACACAGTGGCGTCAATTCACTAAGGGTTACCGACTGTTTTACCGAATGTTCGATAAATGTTCGGTAATTTTAAGTCCTGTTTGCAATTCATTAATATTTACCGCATGTATTACTGCATTCGATAAAGAGTCGATAACTATTCGGTAAATATTCGATACATTTTCGGTAACTTCGGTAATTTGCAAAAAAACAGTATTCACTAAAAAAAAAAGGGGGTGTGACCACACGTCAAATAAGAACAGTTTAGGCCTCAATTCACTAAGCTTTATCAAACACTTTATCAAACGTTTGATAATTTACCTCATGGGTAAAATCTAATTTTGAATTCACTAAGGTGTTATATATTTATCGAATGTTTTATCGATAAAACGTTCAATAAATCTAGAACACTTTAGTGAATTCAAAATTAGATTTTACCCATGAGGTAAATTATCAAACGTTTGATAAAGTGTTTGATAAAGCTTAGTGAATTGAGGCCAATCTCCACTGTAGAGCTGACGGTATCTACTGTAGAGCTGTCGGTATCCATGTTGTTGTACCTGAGGTAAAACATGATCTGACCGTCCCTTCATATCATCCTTGTCTCCACGTCTCTGCTCTTCATCTCTGCCACTGCGTGTCTCAGAAGTTCCTTCTCCCCACATCTTTCTCCACCATCCGTCCTCCCTGTAATGACGACAAACTACAGCCACGCCCTCCGTTACCCAGAAGTCAATGCAAGCCTTCACTTCTGCCGATAATTTAAGGAATGCTTCCCGCACATTTAACACAGTTATCACCGTCTTTTCGGCAGTTTACCGACCCCATATCGAAGACATATAAAAAAATAACGAATTTACACCGCACTCGATACTTTTTTAATGAATACAGCACAAAAACGTTAATTAACGACTGCGGTAAAATACCGAAGCTTTTTGTTTTAACAAAATGTCTTTAGTGAATTGACACCAGTGAATCCAGCGCAGAAGACTTGGGTGCAGCCAGTGCCACCATAGTCCGTAATAGAAATTACGGCTATAGCGGCGTACAGGGAGTAACTTTGGCGCCGTCAGAAGACGGAGCTGAAGTTACTTTTAAAACACAATAATTTGGCTTACAGCAATTGCTGGAAGCCAGATTATTTAATTCCTCACCATCCATGGCGGCCTGGAGGGGGAATAGTATTTAACACTGCCGGGAACTTGTGCAGCAGCAGGATCAGCCGTATACCGGCTGTATCCTGCACCCAAGTCTCCTGCGCCGTATCCTCTCATACGCCTGCCGGGGACTCCCTGGAAGTTCACATCTGTGCCCCTCTTCATGCATGAGTGGCTCTTGTTTACTGCATAGGTGTGATACGGCCACATGTAGAGGACTGCGGACACGATAACGCATCTGACAAGCAACTAGATTGTGTACTGGTTAAGGCTGTTGCCTTTGGTGTAGGGTTTGAGCATTTAACCAGGGTTCATCATCTGGCTCAAACAGCACATAAAAATAAGAAGTCTTTGGGCAAGGTTCCCTAATCTGGTCACCCATGCCGCGTGCCCTAAGGGTTCAGCCACACTGTAAGTGCTTTTCTGAGCACTTGCGATTGATTAGCTTTTTACAAATCACTCACATTCACTTTAATAAAAATCTCGTAAAAATTGCCACAATTGTCTTGTAAAAATCAATGCAGCTTATTGCTTTCAGTAGTCTGCAATTGCGCTTCCGAAATCACTTGTGCTGCTGATGGTGAACCTCTAAACACTCCTGTTCCTTTGACCTAATCTTGATTTTAGTCTGATCTGTATAAATTTGCAGATTTTGTCCCTAGTCTCTAGTTCATTATGTGTGTGTGTGTGTGTGTGTGTGTGTGTGTGTGTGTGTGTGTGTGTGTGTGTGTGTATATATGTATGTATGTATGTATGTATATATACATATATGCACACTACTTTTTCCAGTAATTGATTTAGCAGTGTTCTCCCCAGAATTTTTTTCCAGCAGGGTGGCATGAAATTGTAGCCATGTGGGGCGAGATGAGAATGCAGGGCCAGTGCTTCTGTGAGCAACTCTGCTTACAGCATAGGAGGAGGTGAGCCGATGACAGCCGGGTGGTCACCAAAACTAGCCAGGTGGAGCGCCCGGCTAAAAGAGCCTGGGGAGAACACTGGATTTAGGATTGAACACGTCTTAATGGTGAAAATAAGGTACATTAAAAAAAATATATACTGTATATATTTACACGTACAGTAAAACCCCCATTATCTAGCACTGATAGAGATTACTTGATGCCAGATAAGTGTGTGTGTGTGTGTGTGTGTGTGTGTGTGTGTGTGTGTGTGTGTGTGTGTGTGTGTGTGTGTGTGTGTGTGTGTGTGTGTGTGTGTGTGTGTGTGTGTGTGTGTGTGTATCTAGAAAAAGAAAGTTAAATGTTGTTGAGTGAAGTCTTGGTTATTGGCTGTTTTCAGGCATGGTTCATATCAGGGTTGACTAAGCTCCAGGGCTGATTACAACTCCTAGGGCCAGAGCCAATTTGTGGATTTAAGTAGCTGTTCTTCAAACACTTTCTCAAAATGATTCTGATTTACGTAAAACTGAAAATATTTTATCAACATGCTCATTGAGCCATGGAAATTGTACTTGCCATTGTTTCAAGTGCTTTTCCTTTTTGTTGTTCTTTTCTGTGCTTTTGGCTTAGTTGTATTTCTGTGTGCCAGTAAAATATTTTTTTCCGATCAGCAGCTTGTTCCTCCTTGTGCCTGGCAACACTACTCTGTGTTATAAGGAGACCTCTTGTCTTTTTTTTAATAGAGGTTTTTGAACCCTGGCACTGAACTATGTTTTCACTTTTACTTTGCATGGAACTTTACAAGCATAGCAAATTGTCTACATCATTCTTTATCACAGCCACAGGCAGTCCAAGGTCGGAGTAAGCTGGTACTGCGTACCACACTTCTCTCCCACTTCAATTCGAAAATCCCCCCTCATTGCTGATATATGTTGTTTTTGTCCCTATTCTGAAACATTCTGTATTTCAGAATATCTACACAGAGAACAATGGTATATAATGTGGCATCACCTGGGAATACTGCTTGTGGGTATATTTTCTCTGGAGACGGGAACATAAAAATCTAAAAACGCTCACGAAAGAAGTGTTCAGCCTCTGATCTAGATTCTAACTTAAGCCTTCCTGGTTAAGCCCAGCAATTCCTGTGTTTAGAACACTCTGTTAGAAAACATAATGGCTGGTGAGTTATTTGTTTAATTTGTGCTGCCAAGTAACAAGTACTTTTGCCAGCCAGAGCTACAATTCCTGCCAGTAGGAAGAGTGCTTCCATGGGCCCTCTCTCATGCTGGCCATTCTATGCCGTATACACAATGCTTTGTGCTTAGGTGGAGGCAGATAACATTATTTGTGCTTTATGTCTCAAAGCAGGAGAAAATGCATCTCCATTTTCAGACAGGAACCCACAGGCCTCAAATAAGAGTCAGTGGTGAGTGCTAATGGTGCCTTAGAGACCCATGCAAGAAATTCTAAGGCGAGATAAAATGTGTGAAATTCTCCCAGATCAGAAGCTTATCTGTGGCTTGTCATTGGTTCTGCAATGTGTGAGAAGACAAAGTAAAGGGTCTATTGCAGGACAAGCCCACCCTTTTTGCACTTTCACATTACTCACTAGCATTTTCAACTCTTGTACAGAAATATACTTTTTCCTTTCAAGCTAAAGAAGATCATTTATGCTATAAAACTGCCTCTAACCAAAACCCAGAATTTTCTGTAGTTTTACTCAGCCAATACTTGCTAGGATGCTCATTTATGTACATGCTAAGGAGATATGCTTATCAGAATGTTCTGTTGATTCCACAACCAAGGCCATTAACCACTTAATGTTCTTAAGTATACTTATGTCCTCTGAGACCTGTCAAGTTGGCATACATTGTTAGACATTTTAATAGATTAGTTGTTTGATTGGATGAAAATATTGAATCTTACAACAATCGATTAGAAACTAGAGCATGTATAGTCATATTTTTATTGAATATATAGACTGAATATTGATCGGGCATATCTTTACCCAACCAGTGCCGGCAGGAGGTGGACCGAAGGTGGGAGTGGTATCCGTGTTTGCATAGTTGTGTACTGAGTTTAGTTTCAGGTGTGTGTGTGTGTGTGTGTGTCCCAAAAAATAATAATAAAATATCACTAAGGTATCATTAGCCCAACTGAAAGGTCAAAACGGCTTTAAAGGTAAAGGTAAAATGGTCTGAAACTCTGACATAACATTCAGTAAAAGTGTGTTTTCCTACTTTTTATTACTCATACAGTTATCATATTACTATTTATACAAAAGTAATATTGTCTGTCTACAAATTACAAGTTTCCAAAGTGTAGTTTATCTTGCCCTGAAAGCTGCCATTGCATTTTATTCCAGCTGCTTTTTATTATATATTAAAATCTTCTAGTGAGATGTTCTGAACTGTGTGTATGCCTCCAGCAGAGAGAGCTACTCAGAGAGTGTTTTGAGTTTTTTACACACAAATTTAAAGGGGAACTGAAGAGAGGTATATGGAGGCTGCCATGTTTATTTCCTTTTTAAGCAATACCAGTTGCCTGGCAGCCCTGCTGATCCTTTGCCTCTAATACTATTAGCCATAGCCCCTGAACAAGCATGCAGCAGATCAGGTGTTTCAGACTTTAAAGTCAGATCTGACAAGATTAGCTGCATGCTTGTTTCTGGTGTTATTCAGACACTTCTGCAGAGAAATAGACCAGCAGGGCTGCCAGGCAACTGGTATTGATTAAAAGGAAATAATTATGGCATTCTCCATATACCTCTTACTTCAGTTCCCCTTTAACAGCATTGGAAAGTAAACAAAGATACTGTTATCTCCAGCCTGGATGCGGATTTCAAGCTGAATAGCCTTTACGTGGCAGGAAAAGGTGCTGTGTTTAACTGTTTCAGTGATGTTCTGCTAAAAAAAATGTCTGGGATAGTAGCTTTAAAGAGAATCTGTACTCTAATATTCTTACACTAAAAAGCATACCATTCTATTCCTTATTTTCTCCTGTGCCCCTCTGTGCTGTTTCTGCCACTCTCTGCTGCAATCCTGGCTTGTAATTAACAGTTTTAGGCAATGTTTACAAACAAACTAACCAGCTTCTAATAGGCTCAGCTAAGCATAGTGTGTGAGTATGCAGGGGGCCTGCAGAGGGTGTGTATCGCTTCTACCAATCACAAGCAGCCCTGCACATTCCACACAATCAAAGCCTTAGCCTGACAAACAGGACAGAGGAAAGATACATTGATTTATTACAGAGACAGTGTAATTAGGAAGAGCTGCAGTAAGCCCCAGCACATTAGAACAGGCATAGGAACTCATAGGATAGAAGAACTAAGGCTGAAAAAATTGTTACAGAGTCTCTTTAAAGCTGTAAGGAATCTTTTAGAGCAAAGTAGAAATGCTGACTTTCAGACCACTTTAAGATGAAAACAACCCCTGTATGTGAAGTAGTTTATAATGATGCAGGTTAACAATGGATTCTCATCCCCATAATGAAGTAGGAATAGAAGAGAAAAGCAGGTGCAGAAGATGATCAGTTCATAGGGACCATGATAAGCCTTGGGATAAGGACTTCTATTTCCCAAAGCATGGACATCAAAACACATCACAACCCCTCATAACCCCCTAATCTCCCACACCCTACATCTAAATCACCGCTTCCCAGGAACCACAACTCTCTTCTACTACAGTATTTACCACATCCTCAAATACTATAACACCCCTACCCTAAGTGGGTTCCACATCACTTCATCCACATCTCCCCCCCCTGCAATCATCATGCACATCTTTTCCTAAACAACTCTGCCAACCCCTTAAACCATGTTTCTCCACTGTTTAGCCATAATTCCCACAGAAACTACATTCTTCTGTCTATAAAATCATCACACACCACACTTTTGCCAGCTGAAATGATTGTTTATGATTATTTTTGTTCTGCTCCTTGAAAGACACCTGTACTGAGAGGGATATGGAGAAAGATTTGTGCTGATTTCTTTTTGAAGATAATAGCACCCCCCCCCCCCCCCCAGACAATGACATCACCCAGCCCCTGTACAACAGCCTATGGACATAAAATTGGTATGGTTAGGTAATGCTGTGTTTGTGCTCATCGGTGCCACAAAAATAATTATTCTATCTACTCTAAGAGAGCAGAGATTAGCCCCATTAACAGAGCTGTAGTCCCGCCCTCAGGACCATCGGCTCCAGTAAGAACACAGTAACTGAACGAGTGTGGTGGGACATGGCGGCGGGACATGGCAGTGGGACATCATGCAAAACACACGCTGGGGGGAAGAGGAGGACAAAATGCAAAGAGATAGTACGGTCACATGGCTGAGAGACAGAAGAGGATGGCCGCTCCGTGGAAAGAGGGGGGGCACAGGAGGACTGCTTATGTATGATATGTATCTTACTTGTGGCTATGCGTTGGAGGACAGAGAGGGACACTGGGGGCTCACACACTTCAAAGGCTAGAAGACAGAGGGGGACACAGGATGACAGTGGAGGACATGGGGTCATCAAAAAGGACACGGTCAGAGAAGGACACGGGGTCAGAGTTAAAGAAGAGGACACGGTACAGAAGGGGATACTAAAGGTAAAAGGGGACACATAGGCGTACAAGGGGGACACGAGGTACAAGGCGGACATAATAGTTGATGGGAGAAGATCCACAAGACGCCCCTGCACCTTGGACGCACCAGGTAGTGTTGGGCGAACAGTGTTCGCCACTGTTCGGGTTCTGCAGAACATCACCCTGTTCGGGTGATGTTCGAGTTCGGACGAACACCTGATGGTGCTCGGCCAAACCGTTCGGCCACATGGCCGAACTAAGAGCGCATGGCCGAACGTTCCCCGAACGTTCGGCTAGCGCTGTGATTGGCCGAACGGGTCACGTGGTTCGGACCCCGAACGCGCTCTGATTGGCCGAACAGGTCACGTGGTTCGGCCCGAACGCGCTCTGATTGGCCGAACGGTCACGTGGTTCGGGTAAATAAATACCCGAACCACGTCATATCTCCGCCATTTGTCTGTGGGTTTAGCTTTGGGTAGGCAGGCAGGGTAGTTCGCGCTCCAGCCACGCTAGCCAGGGTCCCCCCAGTCATTGTGTGTCGCTGCTGGGAACAGTAGTACACCGCTCGCTCAGCCACACTATATATAGCATTGTTTACTGCCACTGTGTACCTCGCTCAGCCACGCTATATATAGCATTGTTTACTGCCACTGTGTGTACACGGCTCAGCCAGACTATATAGCATTGTGTGTACTGCCACTCTGTGTACACCGCTCAGCCAGACTATATAGCATTGTGTGTACTGCCACTGTGTGTACACCGCTCAGCCAGACTATATAGCATTGTGTGTACTGCCACTCTGTGTACACCGCTCAGCCAGACTATATAGCATTGTGTGTACTGCCACTCTGTGTACACCGCTCAGCCAGACTATATAGCATTGTGTACACCGCTCAGCCAGACTATATAGCATTGTTTACTGCCACTCTGTGTACACCGCTCAGCCAGACTATATAGCATTGTGTGTACTGCCACTCTGTGTACACCGCTCAGCCAGACTATATAGCATTGTGTGTACTGCCACTCTGTGTACACCGCTCAGCCAGACTATATAGCATTGTGTGTACTGCCACTCTGTGTACACCGCTCAGCCAGACTATATAGCATTGTTTACTGCCACTCTGTATACACCGCTCAGCCAGACTATATAGCATTGTGTACACCGCTCAGCCAGACTATATAGCATTGTTTACTGCCACTCTGTGTACACCGCTCGGCCAGACTATATAGCATTGTTTACTGCCACTCTGTGTACACCGCTCAGCCAGACTATATAGCATTGTGTGTACTGCCACTCTGTGTACACCGCTCAGCCAGACTATATAGCATTGTTTACTGCCACTCTGTGTACACCGCTCAGCCAGACTATATAGCATTGTGTGTACTGCCACTCTGTGTACACGGCTCAGCCAGACTATATAGCATTGTGTGTACTGCCACTCTGTGTACACCGCTCAGCCAGACTATATAGCATTGTTTACTGCCACTCTGTGTACACCGCTCAGCCAGACTATATAGCATTGTTAACTGCCACTGTGTGTACACCGCTCAGCCAGACTATATAGCATTGTGTGTACTGCCACTCTGTGTACACCGCTCAGCCAGACTATATAGCATTGTTTACTGCCACTCTGTGTACACCGCTCAGCCAGACTATATAGCATTGTGTGTACTGCCACTCTGTGTACACCGCTCAGCCAGACTATATAGCATTGTTTACTGCCACTCTGTATACACCGCTCAGCCAGACTATATAGCATTGTGTACACCGCTCAGCCAGACTATATAGCATTGTGTGTACTGCCACTCTGTGTACACCGCTCAGCCAGACTATATAGCATTGTGTGTACTGCCACTCTGTGTACACCGCTCAGCCAGACTATATAGCATTGTTTACTGCCACTCTGTATACACCGCTCAGCCAGACTATATAGCATTGTGTACACCGCTCAGCCAGACTATATAGCATTGTTTACTGCCACTCTGTGTACACCGCTCAGCCAGACTATATAGCATTGTTTACTGCCACTCTGTGTACACCGCTCAGCCAGACTATATAGCATTGTGTGTACTGCCACTCTGTGTACACCGCTCAGCCAGACTATATAGCATTGTTTACTGCCACTCTGTGTACACCGCTCAGCCAGACTATATAGCATTGTGTGTACTGCCACTCTGTGTACACGGCTCAGCCAGACTATATAGCATTGTGTGTACTGCCACTCTGTGTACACCGCTCAGCCAGACTATATAGCATTGTTTACTGCCACTCTGTGTACACCGCTCAGCCAGACTATATAGCATTGTTTACTGCCACTGTGTGTACACGGCTCAGCCAGACTATATAGCATTGTGTGTACTGCCACTCTGTGTACACCGCTCAGCCAGACTATATTGCATTGTTTACTGCCACTCTGTATACACCGCTCAGCCAGACTATATAGCATTGTGTACACCGCTCAGCCAGACTATATAGCATTGTTTACTGCCACTCTGTGTACACCGCTCAGCCAGACTATATAGCATTGTGTGTACTGCCACTCTGTGTACACCGCTCAGCCAGACTATATAGCATTGTGTGTACTGCCACTCTGTGTACACCGCTCAGCCAGACTATATAGCATTGTGTGTACTGCCACTCTGTGTACACCGCTCAGCCAGACTATATAGCATTGTGTGTACTGCCACTCTGTGTACACCGCTCAGCCAGACTATATAGCATTGTTTATTGCCACTCTGTATACACCGCTCAGCCAGACTATATAGCATTGTGTACACCGCTCAGCCAGACTATATAGCATTGTTTACTGCCACTCTGTGTACACCGCTCAGCCAGACTATATAGCATTGTGTGTACTGCCACTCTGTGTACACGGCTCAGCCAGACTATATAGCATTGTGTGTACTGCCACTCTGTGTACACCGCTCAGCCAGACTATATAGCATTGTTTACTGCCACTCTGTGTACACCGCTCAGCCAGACTATATAGCATTATTTACTGCCACTGTGTGTACACGGCTCAGCCAGACTATTTAGCATTGTGTGTACTGCCACTCTGTGTACACCGTTTAGCCAGACTATATAGCATTGTGTGTACTGCCACTCTGTGTACACCGCTCAGCCAGACTATATAGCATTGTTTACTGCCACTCTGTATACACCGCTCAGCCAGACTATATAGCATTGTGTACACCGCTCAGCCAGACTATATAGCATTGTTTACTGCCACTCTGTGTACACCGCTCAGCCAGACTATATAGCATTGTGTGTACTGCCACTCTGTGTACACCGCTCAGCCAGACTATATAGCATTGTGTGTACTGCCACTCTGTGTACACCGCTCAGCCAGACTATATAGCATTGTGTGTACTGCCACTGTGTGTACACCGCTCAGCCAGACTATATAGCATTGTGTGTACTGCCACTCTGTGTACACGGCTCAGCCAGACTATATAGCATTGTTTACTGCCACTGTGTGTACACGGCTCAGCCACACTATATAGCATTGTGTTTACTGCCACTCGGTGTCTGCTGGGAACAGTAGTACACCGCTCACCCGCCACTGTATAGCATTGTGCTCTGTGTCGCTGCTGGCAATAGTGGTACACCGCTCACCCACCACTGTATAGCATTTCTGTACTGCCACTGTACTGCTGCCAGTCAGCGTGTACTTTAAGGATAAGTGAAATGAGGAAGAAATCCGGTGAAAGAGGGAGGGGCAAGGGAAGAGGTGTTTCCCCTGACGGTTCACGTACAGGCCACAGGGGAGCACCCAAGAAAACCCACTCAATACCGCCCATGTTGTCCAGGACAACAACCCTCACAGATCCAAAAGAACAGGACCAGATAATTACTTGGATGACCTCTCAAGCGTCCAGCAGTGGGTTAAGCAGCACCAGCACATCACGCACGAGGTCCGAGTCCTCAGCCAGTTACAAGGAGCTAGTGGGCACAAAGCTGACACAACCAGCAGCGACACCACGCACACAACTGCCAGATAACCAGTCCGATGAATTACCTCAGGACACAATGGGGTATTCACAGGAGCTATTCCCAGGCCAACAAACTTCCACCTTTGAAAGGTCAATGGAGGAATAGCCAGAAATGTTGTGCCCGGATTCACAACCATTAACTGTGGGAAATGCACCGGGCACTGAAATACAACAAGGCGAGTCCAAGGACTTTGAAACCCAAATCCCAGAGCAAGTTGGGCAGGAGGGGTTGCAATTGCAGGAGGTCGGCCGAGAAGATCTGGAAGACGACGTTGGAGTGAGCTGCGCAGAGGTTGTTCTGGGGAGCTCTACTCCACGGCGGCGGCCCCCCACAATGACATATGACGAGTTTGAGGAGATGGAAGAGGAGGGTATGGACAATGTGGACAGAGACCCAGATTTTGTTTGTGAACGAGAACATCGCCGTCGTAGCAGCAGCACAGATGAGTCTGTTGAAGAACCCACTGCTGCACGAGTTCGCCTTGTGCCACAAGGTAGGCGGCGCGCAATTTCAGGCACCACAAGCGTGGAAGATCAAGTGAGAGGCAAAAGAGGCGCAAACAGAAATCGCCAGCAAGGCAGGTGCTCCAAAGTCTGGGCTTTCTTTGAAGACTGCACTGAGGATGTTACCATGGCGATTTGGAAGGTGTGCAAGACCCGCCTGAGCAGGGGGAAAAGTATTAACAACCTCTCCACCACCAGCATGAGCCGCCACATGCTATCCAAACATCCCACTCTGTGGGCAAACTCGACAGGACAGGGTACCAGCAACACTGCCTCCCTTGGGTTCACCAGACTCACCACCAGACCCGCCTCAGCAGCAGCAGTAGCCCAGCCATTGCGTGGTTCACAACATTCACAAACATCGGACGACGCTGACACTGTCACTTTCCGGAGTAGTGCTCTTGAGGTCTCCCAGTCTTCATCAAACACAACAACCAACAGCCCTTCAGTGTGCAGCCCTACGGTTCAGTTGTCTGTCTCGGAGATGTTTGAGCGCAAGAGGAAATTGCCAGCAAATGACCCCCGGGCCGTGGCAGTAACAGCCAGCATAGCCAAGCTTCTGGCCTGCGAAATGCTGCCATATCGAGTGGTGGAGACAAACAGCTTCAAGGGCATGATGTCAGTGGCCATCCCACGTTACGTGGTTCCCAGCCGCTACCACTTTGCGCGCTCTGCAGTGCCTGAGTTGCATGAGCACGTGGTCAGCAAAATAACCCGAAGCTTGAAGAATGCCGTTGCCTGCAAGGTTCACCTCACCACTGACACCTGGACGAGTGCGTTCGGCCAGGGTCGATACATCTCCCTTACCGCGCACTGGGTGAACCTTGTGGAGCCTGGCAGCGATTCCTCACCTGCTACGGCGCGGGTGTTGCCCACGCCGCAAACAGCTGCACCGCCGTCCCTCCCACTGGATAACAACAGCAGCACCTACCTCTCTGACTCCTTCTCCTCCAACGCATCTCAAAGCTGTACCTCATCCGGAAACGCTAACCCAGCAGCAGTAGGATCGTGGAAGCAGTGCAGCACAGCTGTTGGCATGCGTCAGCAAGCGTTGCTGAAGCTGATCTGCCTTGGGGATAAGCAGCACACAGGGGAGGAAATTTGGAGGGGAATAAAGGAACAGACGGATTTGTGGCTGGCACCGCTGGACCTGAAACCGGGCATGGTTGTGTGTGATAATGGGAGTAATCTCATTCGCGCTTTAAGGTTGGCTAAGCTGACACACATCCCTTGCCTGGCGCACGTGATGAACCTAGTAGTTCAGCGGTTCCTGTGGACATACCCAGGCGTGGCCGATCTTCTGTTGAAGGTGCGACGAGTGGCCAAACATTGCAGAAATTCCAGTACTGCTTCGGGGGCACTCGCCAAGATGCAGGAGCGCTTCAATCTCCCCCACCATCGCTTGCTGTGTGATGTCCCTACGCGCTGGAATTCTACGCTGCACATGCTAGCCCGCTTTTGCGAGCAGAAGAGTGCAGTGGTCCAGTACATGACGGCGCAGTACCGAGGCGCATCCGGCCAGCTGCCAAGCTTCTGTGGATCCGATTTGGGCCAACATGTTGGACCTCTGCCAAGTCCTCCAAAATTTTGAGCAATCCACGTTGCTTGTGAGCAGTGACAACTCTTCAGTCAGCATTACCATACCACTGCTGTGTTTACTGAAGAGGTCAATGTTGAAAATCAAGGAAACAGCTGTCATGATGCAACTGGGGGAATCTGAAGGAGAAAACGATCAGCGTGATGGTACCAACATCAGGCCATCCGCCTCAGGAAAAGCTGGCCCCAGCAGCTATAACGAAGAAGAGGAGGAGGAACAGCTGGAGTTGGAGCAGGAATTTCCTGCCACCACTGACGAGGGCCAGAGCGGTGCACGTTGGACTTCCACAATTCAGCGCGAATGGTCAGCAGAAGCAGACCAGGAAGAAGGTGACGACTATGATGCATCACAACAACTATCACAACGCTCACAAGAGGATGATGAGGATTCTGGTAGGACTCTGGCACACATGGCTCAATTCATGCTAGACTGCATTGAACGCGACCCACGCATTGTGCGCATTCTGGACAACACCAATTACTGGGTTTATACCCTTCTGGATCCACGGTACAAACACAATGTTCCAAAACTGCTTGAAGAAAGAGTCAGACAGGTCAAAATGGAAGAATACCAGCAGGCCCTTGTGGAGACTTTAGAGAGGAGATTGACATCCTCCCCCTCCTCTAGCCAGTTGTACGCCGACAGACTGACTTCCGCAAACCCAGGACGACCAGGAGGGCAGCAAACAACACAAGCCGCAGCTAGTGCCCAAAAGGGAATGGTATCGGCAGTGTCCTTGGAGTGGGAAAATTTTCTGACACCCATGCAGCAGCAGCCCACAGAACAGCAAGCGTGCAGATCCACCTCCAACACCGATCGCCTGGAGAAGATGGTCAAGGACTACATGTCAGATGGCGTAGCTGTGTCTAACAATCCATCTGCACCCTTCAACTATTGGGTATCGAAGCTAGACACCTGGCACGAACTGGCAATGTACGCAATAGAGGTGCTGGCTTGCCCGGCAGCCAGCGTTATGTCGGAACGCTGTTTCAGTGCTGCCGGAGGCATCGTCACAGATCGGCGTATCCGCCTCTCCACAGAAAATGCAGACCGTCTGACTCAAATTAAAATGAATCAATCCTGGATTGGAAACGACTACGCAACACTCCAGGACCCCAACCAAGTAACATGACCAATGAACGTCTGGGATGGTTTAGCGTTTCCGGTCCCTGTTTATTGAACCTCTCATCTGTATTACATTTATGACTGCATGGCGGCAAAAAGTATTGCTGCTATATCCGCACGTTTTTTGTCCTCATGCAAGGCCTGGGTTGTTGTGTCTCAAAAAGCATGGCCTTCTCCTCCTGCGCCTGCTCCTGTTCCATCACGTGTGCTGCTGCTGCTGGGTTAGCGTTGCCGGTTTATGGAACCTCTCATCTGTATTACACTTATGACTGCATGGCGGCAAAAAGCATTGCTATATCCGCACGCTTTTTGTCCTCATGCAAGGCCTGGGTTGTTGTGTCTCAAAGCGTGGCCTTCTCCTCCTGCGCCTCCTCCTGTTCCATCACGTGTGCTGCTGCTGCTGCTGCTGGGTTAGCGTTACCGGTCCCTGTTTATTGAACCTCTCATCTGTATTACATTTATGACTGCATGGCGGTACAAAGCATGCTATCCGCACGCTTCTTGTCCTCATGCAAGGCCTGGGTTGTTTTGTCTCAAAAAGCGTGGCCTTCTCCTCCTGCGCCTCCTCCTGTTCCATCACGTGTGCTGCTGCTGCTGCTGGGTTAGCGTTACCGGTCCCTGTTTTTGGAACCTCTTCTCTTTATTACATTTATGACTGCATGGCGGTACAAAGCATGCTATCCGCACGCTTCTTGTCCTCATGCAAGGCCTGGGTTGTTGTGTCTCAAAGCGTGGCCTTCTCCTCCTGCGCCTCCTCCTGTTCCATCACGTGTGCTGCTGCTGCTGCTGCTGGGTTAGCGTTACCGGTCCCTGTTTATGGAACCTCTTCTCTTTATTACATTTATGACTGCATGGCGGTAAAAAGCATGCTATCCGCACGCTTCTTGTCCTCATGCAAGGCCTGGGTTGCTGTGTCTCAAAAAGCGTGGCCTTCTCCTCCTGCGCCTCCTCCTGTTCCATCACGTGTGCTGCTGCTGCTGCTGCTGGGTTAGCGTTACCGGTCCCTGTTTATGGAACCTCTTCTCTTTATTACATTTATGACTGCATGGCGGTAAAAAGCATGTTACCTGTGCAAAGAAATATGACATTTTCCGCATTTAAAAGACAGTTTTTCCTTTGAAACTTTACAATCAATTTTCTCAAAAACTATAAGCTCTTTTTCAAATATTTTTTTCCCTCTTGTACCCACTCCCAAGGTGCACATACCCTGCTAATTTGGGGTATGTAGCATGTAAGGAAGCTTTACAAAGCACGAAAGTTCGGGTCCCCATTGACTTCCATTATGTTCGGAGTTCGGCGCGAACACCCGAACATCGCGGCGATGTTCGGCGAACGTTCTCGAACCCGAACATCTAGGTGTTCGCCCAACACTAGCACTAGGTTTAGTATCATTTTTTCCCCTGTTTTTTGTCCTCTAAACCTAGGTACAACTTATGATCTGGCGCATCTTATGGTCCAAAAAATACGGTATATTTGAAACTGTTACTCCTTGTTGAAATAATCAAAACCCCTAGACCAGAATGGTTTTAGGTAAAAAATATTCCTGTAATTATATATAAAGAATATATAAAAATTGCAAAGAACAGGGTTATAATCAGCATTCAAATAAAAAATGTCAGCAAACTCAAGAGTATTGGTTGTCAAAAATTACATTAACAAAAATATAATATTTAACATTACCAGCCCCCACCCCATTCCATGCTCTCTCTCTCTCCCTCTGTCTCTCTTTCAGTCTAATTTGATTTTCTAAATTCAGCAGTCCCCCACTGAATTTAACATGCTATCGTTGGCGTAGTGGTTAGCTCTCTTGCCTTGCAGCGCTGGGTTCCGTGTTTCGAATCCCAGCCAGGGCACTATCTGCAAAGAGTTTGTATGTTCTCTCCATGTCTGTGTGGGTTTCCTCCGGGCACTCCGGTTTCCTCCCACATTCCAAAAACATACAGATAAGTTAATTGGCTACCTCTAAAAATTGGCCCTAGACTACAGTACTTACACTACATAATATAGACATATGGCAATGGTAGGGATTAGATTGTGAGCTCCTTTGAGGGACAGTTAGTGACAAGATATATATATATACACTGTACAGCGCTGCGTAATATGTCGGCGCTATATAAATACTAAATAATAATAATAATAATAATAAATCGTTATACTGTAAAGGTGCCCATACATCAGAAGATTATGGGCAAAAGGGACAAATGTATCTCTAATTGAATCTGATAGATTCTGATGTCAGACGCTATGTGCCAGTGGCATGCACGGAGAGCCGCCCGGAGGTTACGGACACAGAGTGGAGGCTGACACAGGACAGGTAATGTATAAATGCACACACGGGGGGCACAATCATACATTTGGAGGGCAGTGCGACTGGGGTTTCGTCGCTCATTCCGAAATCAGCCGCTGTCCCGCCGCACACCCGATCAACCAACTTCGGCCCGACATCTTGCACCAGACGCAATCGACTATCGCGACCAACTTCGGCCTAAAATTGGTTGCATCGTCGGTCGGACCTGCATTTGGCGGCACCGTTTTTTAAATCAATTAATAATAATCAAATTGGTTGGTCGTTCGCCCGCCAAAGTCGCCTGATGTATGGGCACCTTAAGAAAGACTTGCTCCTCCCTTAATTGCATACGTATGAATTTATCCCATCACCAGAGTTACTAGTAACAGACTTTCATTTCTCTACTTTCCCACACTGTTATCTAGTCGTGCAAGAATTTGCCTGATAAAGCCAGCATTCTCAGACTGGAAGTACATAACATTTTTCACACCCTCATAAAAATACAGTATTTCAACAATGTTATTATGACTCTTGAAAAAATAAAACTCATAAAGCAAAAATCATTGAAATGAAAAGAAAAAGTATAAATATTTCTGACAGTGGGGCTGTTTCGCAAAGTGATTTATCTCTCCTTATCTGACTTAACTCATGAATTATCTCTCCTTATTTGTTTAGCTCATATATTAACTTGTGTGTGAGCCAGCCCTGAGCCCCACAGCTCGGGGTGACCCATGCGTCACTCCTTTCCTATGCAGTGCCCCGAGTTAATGTGCAGTAGCAGAACGCAATGGACGTTAAGGTAAGTGCCTGTTTTTAAATTTTGGGAGATGGGTGCGGATGGCCCTCCCTGGCGCAGGCCACGCTTTGGGGGGGTCGTCCGCGCTACCCAGCCTCCCCCTCCGGGGTGTCGCTGTGGTCCCTAGGCAGTGAGAGAGCCTGGGGCCCCACAGCCCCCCGGTTGTATGGGGGCATTGGGAAGCCTCCCCGTGGCGCTCCTGGATAGTGCTATGTAGCATGAACTAATTCCCGCAGGGCAACCGCTTCGCGGTATTAGTTTTTGACCCTGCAAAGTTTGGCATGCGAAAGCAAATGCATTTTTGCATGAGCGTGCCTCATGATAAGCCATTTTAGCCAGATTTGCACAGCCAGACTTGTAAGGGTTAAGCTTGGTGTTGAGCACGCATACATTTTCTTGTGGTTAAGCATATATTAACTTGCCTTACAAAAGTTTGATGATGAACACCACTGTTCACTTCACATATAGAGGTGATAAATAATTATCACTATAGTCAATGAAGAATTAGGCCAGCAGCAGCTATAGGAGTGCTCAAGGTGAGCACTCTGGTCCAGGGCTACCAGTATTGCCATAATTTCTGCATTCACTATAGCTAGGCCACTGGATGTCCGGTTTGAAAGTTTTCCCTAGCCAGGGCACTATCTGCACAGTTTGTATGCTCTCCCCATGTCTTCCAGTGGGTTTCCTATGGGCACTCCGGTTCCCTCCCCACATACAGATAAGTTAATTGGCATCTCCCTAAATTGGCCCTAGACAACGATACATTCACTACACGATACATACATAGACATATTACCGTACTAAGGTAGGGGTTAGATTATGAGACCCTCTCAGGGACAGTTAATGACAAGACAATATACTCTGTACTACGCTGCAGAAGATGTTGCCACTATATAAATACTAAATAATAATAATAGATGTTGTTTATGCTTAGAAAGTGCAGACACTCACCGGGTGACCAGTCTCGGGAAAAACAAATGATCACAGAGCATTGATTTACTTGTACTGTTGCAATTTTTGATCTGAGGACCAGGGGAGTTGCTATGATTCTAAAGGGGCCCATACACTGGTCGATTTCAGCCATCGATCGATTCTATAGAGTCGATCGATCAGAGATTGATTCTATCGAATTAGCCGATCGATTTGCAGACGATTTTGATCGATTTGATCTATCTGACTGGATGGGAAATCTAGGTCAATCTGTTGCCAGCATGGCCCATAGAGTTGCATTGGATCTAATGGTCCAATAATGCATTTAGATCGATTTCCAAATCTGTTCCTAATGTGTGGCACACATCAGATAGTTTCCTGTCAGATTCGACCTGTCAGAAATCTATCTAATGGTCGAATCTGCTGCAAATCTATAAGTGTATGGCTGGATGCTGTGGTGACTCTTAGGGACATGTCGGGTACTGTGTGGCAGGGCCAGGCTGAGGCATAGGCTGGAGAGGCTCCAGCCTCAGGGCGCAGTGTAGGAGGGGGCGCACAATTCATTCAGCTGTCATTCCTAATTGTGTATTAAGCAGAAAGAAATAAGAAAAGGAGATACATGGAAGTGACTGCAAGCCAGATAACTAGATATTAAGGTGTTGGGGAGGTTGTGGGCCCTGTGGCCCTCTTAGTCTAATAGCAATCAGTGTGTGACAGCTGGGGTGGGAGGGATGGAGGGGCGCACTTTGGTGTCTCAGCCTTGGGTGCTGGAGGACCTTGTCCCTGCTCTGCTGTGTGGTGCCATGCTGGGTGCTGTGGTGCCTTTAAACTTTCCTGGGGGCACCCCACAATAGATAAGGGGCATGTGCCACTGATATTTGGGGCTAACAACGCCCCTATCCGAGGTTAAACTATTGCCAGAGGTTTCTGCCCAGGAAGTCAGCTTGCTTATGCCACAAGTGTTCTACAAAACAATCTTGGTGCAGCCAAGCCTTCTTACTATCATTGTCTATATGTGGATGGCCTAACATCTGTCTTCCTTTCTATTTTCTGTGGAATGGCAGCACTTATAGCAGAGATAATCCTCTGCAGCTAAGCAGCTGGGTAAAATCACTGCAAACTATGAAAGGACTGGTGTGCAAGGAAACATGAGGTGATGTATGTCTTCTCTGCTTTCCACTCAGCTCATAATTTAGCCAAAGAAATGGCATAAGATAGCATGTACAGTAACATATCATTCACTAGAGGGGGTTACTAGAGGAAGAGTGAACTCCATTTTTCACTAAACAACTCAACAGGTTTCTACTTAAAATTCCCTTAGGCCCGGTTCACATCTGCGTTTGTCACCGGTCGTACGGTTCCGTAAGTCGTTCCGCTGAACGGACAAAAAAATGCTGCAGGATCCAATTTTCCAGACTGTTCGACAGTACGAAAACTGACAGTTTTTACCTGATCTTGATGGCAGGTCCGTATGGCCAGCTCCGCAAAAAAACGCAGATGTGAACCAGGCCTCAGACATCTGAGAGCAGTCAAATGACACCACCCCACATAGTGCTGCAGAGTTCCCAATCAGGGCTCGTTCTAGACTCTAGGCAAACTTATAAGGGCTGACCCGACACCCCCCCCCCCCCCCCTTCGCAATATGAAATGATCGCACAGCACCCGACAATTTACTTTGCTTCATTTAATGTTCTCAGTCAGCAAGGGAGCATATGCAACAACTTGAGACATGACATGCTGCAGCTCAACACAAATAACACGCTGGCTGGCTGCAAGTCTGTGACAAACAAACTGTCGGCCATCCTCCTCCCTTCTACCACCTCCTCCCTTCTGCTGTGCAAGTCAAATGAAACACTGCTGCTCTCCTGTCTCCCTCCTCCTCCTCACTCACTGTCAGACTCCTCACACAGCACTACAAGCTGCTTTTCCCCAATGATGACCTCTTCACCTCGCCCTCTCTCCTCTCGATTCTGCTCCTACTCTGACTGTATGCTTTAAGTGTAAACACACAGTACAAACATGCTGCCCCTGTAATCTTTGCGCCTGATGCAAGTGTTTCACCTTGCTTCATGGGAGAACCAGCCCTGTTACCAATACTCACATGAGCCAAGCACACAACATTATGCCTACGGAGAAATAGGAAAGAATCCTACTGGCTCCATCTAATCAAGGAGAGATCAGTAGTGATCAGAACATGTTTTCTAACCTGTCTGATCAATCATTTTGCTACCTTCTAATACAGGTTATTGTATCATAACAGCTATGCAGACGGTGCCCTCCTCTGACATCCATGTGCCAAAAGATTGCAGTTTTGGCAGGCCCGCATGCACAAGACAAGACAAATAACATTTATATCGTGCTTTTCTCCTGGCGGACTCAAAGCGCCAGAGCAGCAGCCACTAGGGCGCGCTCTATAGGCAGTAGCAGTAAGTAGTGCTGGTTTTGAAATTCAGGATCCTGCATTCAGAAACCCAGATTATGCTGAACACCACACTTCAGCACCCAAGCTAGTGGATAGGGTCACAAGGAGATCACTCACACTGCGCTTCATGTGACCTCCAATGCTTCCTACTTCTTGCTTGGAAAGAGGAAGCATCCGAGTCATGTGAAGTGCTACGTGGACTGCAACCCCGTGTCCCTGTCCACCAGCTTAGAAGAAAGCAGGTCAGGAGTGGCACACCTTACCGGAGGCGGGTGCTTGATGTGAAGCAACATCAAAAGCAGTTTAGGCAGTCGAAAGGACTGGTTAGCACTCCAGCTTTTCAAAAGCAATTCAAGACTTTATTCTTCAACTAGTGACCTTAGCCCGTAATGGGCTAGGTCTGTCAGTAATCCGCCTTGCGCGTGCACGCCGCCCACGCACCCGCCGCGCACACGACCCTTGTGCACAACTTGTTGTGTTTTATGTCTGAGGGCAGCACGGTGGCGTAGTGGTTAGCTCTCTCGCCTTGCAGCGCTGGGTCCCTGGTTTGAATCCCAGTCAGGGCACTATCTGCAAAGAGTTTGTATGTTCTCTCTTTGTCTGTGTGGGTTTCCTCCGGGCACTCCGGTTTCCTCCCACATTCCAAAATCATACAGATAAGTTAATTGGCTCCCCCTAAAAAATTGGCCCTAGACTACAGTACTTACACTACATAATATATAGACATATGGCAATGGTAGGGATTAGATTGTGAGCTCCTTTGAGGGACAGTTAGTGACAAGATATATATGTACAGCGCTGCGTAATATGTCGGCGCTATATAAATACTAAATAATAATAATAATAAAATTTCTGTACTGTTCTGATGAAGGGACCCGCTGTGGCCCCGAAACAATTGTCAACATTGTGGTGTTTCTACACATGTATTGAAGAATAAAGACTTGAATTGCTTTTGAAAAGCTGGCGGTCTAACCAGTCCTTTCGACTGCCTGTCCACCAGCTTGGGTGCTGTAGGCTGGTGTTTGGCATAATTCGGTTTCAATAACCTATTATCAATCCTTGGGCACAGTGATGCTTTCATTCCTTTGCAGCTCTACAAGGAGCTTTCAAACTGTCACAGGCTCCTTGAAGTAAATCAGAGACAAACCTACATAAAAGATTTATACATAACTGGGGCTTCCTTCAGCCTACTCCGCATCGATCGCTCCAACAACAACTTCCTCTGCCTTCTCCCAGTCCTGGGAAAAGCCCTGTAAGTTTGTCGAACTGTGGCGCACTGTGCATGCGCGGCCCCGCCGGCGCAGATTGCTCCCAGTTGCGGGAGCAAGGGGGTGCGCGCAGCCGCATTGCGCATGCACCGACTGACCCCCGAATAGCAAAACTTATGGGGCTTCTATTGGGAACAGGAGAAAGTGGAGGAAGATATTGTGGGAGTAATCGATGCGGAAGGGGCTGGAGGAAGCCCCAGGTATATATAAATCTTTTATGTAGGTTCATCTCTGGTACACTTTAAAGAGGAACTGTAGCAAAAAGAGGAAAAAAATAAATTAATACATTGCAAAGTGAGAAGTTAATAAATACAAGAGAGATAAAGAACTAATTGATATTCGCCATGTAATTTGTTCAAATTGTTTGACCCACATTCAGCCTGCAAGTCATCTGTACTACTTACTACTTACCATCTTTACTACTGGCAGACTAACAATGCGATCAGAGCAGGGACAAGGTCCTCCAGCACCCAAGGCTGAGACACCAAAGTGCGCCCCTCCATCCCTCCCACCTCAGCTGTCACACACTGATTGCTATTAGACTAAGAGGCCCACAGGGCCCACAACCTCCCCAACACCTTAATATCTAGTTATCTGGCTTGCAGTCACTGCTATGTATCCCCTTTTCTTATTTCTTTCTTTTTCATACACAATTAGGAATGACAGCTTAATGAATTGTGCGCCCCCTCCTACACTGCGCCCTGAGGCTGGAGCCTCTCCAGCCTATGCCTCGGCCCGGCCCTGAATGCGATAGACTAAAAAGGTTGTTTTTTAATAGATATATATATATATATATATATATATATATATATATGGACAGAGCGGGAAATACTGGATGCTAGGCAGTTGGAAACAGGTAATTTCCCACACTGCAACAAGGCTCTCACAGTGTGATGTCAGTACCTAGGTGTTGACATCACACTGTGGGAGGAGTTTCAATGCCATATCAGCCATACAGACCCCCCTGGTGATCTATTCGAGAAGAGGTAAAGATTTTTCCTGGGAAAAGGGGGTATCGACTACTGATTGTGGTAAAGCTCAATCCTTGGTTACAGTTCCTTAAAGGGCCACTATTATGAAAGATGTAAAATGCATGCTTATGCATATGTATTAAATGTACATTTGTTTTAGAGTAAACTGCATTATACATTTCTTTTTTTTCTTATGTCACTGTCACTCTCAGTAGAAATCTAGAAATCTAGAATGTAAATGTAAAAATCTGACAGATCTTATTTAAAAAGGACTGGTCCATTTTTCATGGGTGATTCTCTGGATTTTCAAGGCCATGCGTCCACTAGAGAGATTTAGAAATCACTCGTGCAACTTCTGTTGGGTGCCTTCCTGGCCTTACTGAACGGCAGTTGCTCAGTCCACCTGCCAAAGTAGTGTGTAAGCACACAGGGAGACTGGACTGCATGTCTGTATAGATCTTTTCCAGGGAGTGCTTTTATAAAGAATGAAAGAGATGGATTAGTCCAAAACCATTCAAATCTGTCAGGTTTTTTACTGCTTACTAAGCAACAGCAACATAGGAGAAAGGTAATTTATAGTGCAATTTATTCTAAGAGAAAGGTATATCTTATAAGTGCATGTACACATGGACAAGGACCACTATTGTGAAAAAAGTAGGCAGTTAAAATCTTACAGAACTGACAGGTTTTGGGTCAGTCCATCTCCTCATGAGGGATTCTCAGGGTTTTCTTTGTTTTCAACAGCATTTCCTGAACCGCAGTTTAAAGAGAACCCGAGGTGGGTTTGAAGAATATTATCTGCATACAGAGGCTGGATCTGCCTATACAGCCCAGCCTCTGTTGCTATCCCAAACCCCACTAAGGTCCCCCTGCACTCTGCAATCCCTCATAAATCACAGCCATGCTGCTGACAAACAGCTTGTCAGAGCTGGCTGTGTTTATCTCTATAGTGTCAGTCTGCTGCTCTCCCCGCCTCCTGCAGAACTCCAGTCCCCGCCTGCATCCCTTCCCTCCCTGCTGATTAGAGGGAAGGGACGGGGGCAGGGACCGGAGCTATGCAGGAGGCGGGGGAGCAGCTGAGACTGACACTACAAATGTAAACACAGCCTCACAGCACGGCTGTGATTTATGAGGGATTGCAGAGTGCAGGGGGACCTTAGTGGGGTTTGGGATAGCAACAGAGGCTGGGCTGCAGATCCAGCCTCTGTATGCAGATAACATTCTTTAAACACACCTCGGATTCTCTTTAAATGCCAAAATAGTAAGATACCAGCCAGCCTCCCCACTCACTTGCACACTATTTTCTCAGACTTTGCAACTGCTGTTCAGGAAATGCTGTTGAAAACAAAGAAAACCCTGAGAATCCCCAATGAGGAGATGGATTGGCCCAAAACTGCCCGATTCCGTCAGATTTTAACTGCCTACTTTTTTGCGATTGTGGTCCTTTAGGTTTTAATTCTCTTATTTTTTTGCCATAGTGGTCCTTTAATTGATCTATTCCATCAGAAAGTAATTTCTAAAATTGAGACCTTTATCTGCAAAGATGTTCGCTCACATTTTTCCAACAGTAAGGTAAAGGTCTATAGATGGTTGAAATCATATCTCACCATCAAAACGGCAGGAAAGGGGTGTAATATTGTCAGGATATCAGCATTGTCTGTTTGAGAGGAAGCCCTGTGTCATTTGAAAGACATCTCAGCCTATTTATCTCTCCATGGATTCTACAAGGAGATGGTCAAAGCTCCTGCAGACAGTCTTCAGATAGGGGATGGATGGGGCCTTTTACCTATTCATCCATTCCAGCTAGTGTGATATTCTTTACCCAAGCTACTCAGGTCTGCCAAGTCCACCTATCCACAGATATTTAACTGTGTTAGGATGCGGATCGGTCACCAAGGAACTTTCCAGATGTCTGAACCATCTCCTAAACCCAGATTTACATCATGTTCCATCATATTTAGCCAACACTATAGATGTCCAAGGGGAACATCTGCAGTGTGCCTTTAAAGGGGAACTGAAGAGAGAGGTGTATGAAGGCTGTCATGTTTATTTCCTTTTAAGCAATACCAGTTGCCTGGCAGCCCTGCTGATCCTCTGCCTCTAATACTATTAGCCATAGACCCTGAACATGCATACAGCAGATCAGGTGTTTCAGACTTTAAAGTCAGATCTGACAAGACTAGCTGCATGCTTGTTTCTGGTTTTATTCAGATACTACTGCAGAGAAATAGACCAGCAGGGCTGCCAGGCAACTGGTATTGATTAAAAGGAAATAAACCTGACAGCCTCCATATACCTCTCTTTTCAGTTCCCCTTTAAGGGATATGGGGTGGGGAGTCAAGTGACCTTGAGAAACAAAAAGAAAAAAGAAAGGCAGGAGCAATGCAAAAAAACAAGTGTAAAACCAGCCTTAGAGGCAGGGCTGATCGGAACAGCTGAATTCCGATTTCGTCGAAATTTCGTGTACCGCATGCGAAAACCGAGTTTTGTGTTCCGAATTTTCGTGTTCCGAGTGCATTTCTATTGAATTAAATAGTGTTAACTTCTGCGGTTAATTGTAAAGCCCCCTTACATGCTATCATCACCAAATTTGGCATGTATGTTAAGCAGATGAGTGGGAACATGGTAAAAAAAATTTTTGTGAAAAGAGCTTATAGTTTTTGAGCAAATCGATTTCAAAGTTTTATAAGAAAAATGTTTTTTAAACTGTGTAAAATGACACTGCTGCAGAACAGGTTACTGCATTCCGAGTTCTGTATACATATTGTATACATTTCATGAAAACAGACAGCGTGGGGTCCCCCCTCCCAAGCCTCCTTAACCCCTTGTCCCCCATGCAGGCTGGGATAGCCAGAATGTGGAGTCCCGGCCACGTGGGGCTTCGCACCCTGAGCTATACCAGCCCGCATGGTCCATGGTATGGGGGGGCTCTGGAGGAGAGGGGCGGCAAACCTCCCCCTCTCCCCCAGAGCCCTTGTCCAATCCATGGACAAGGGGCTCTTCCCCACCTCCGGTGCCCCAGGAGGAGGTGGGGGCCGCCGACGTCCTGGGGGGTTCATGGTGCCATCCGGGGTTCCCCTTTAACAAGCGGACCCCGGAAGCCGCCCCCTACCCAGGAGAAATGAGTATAGGGGTACACGGTACCCCTTACCCATTTCAGCAGAGTTAAAAAAAGAAATAAAAACATGACAACGAAAAAAGTCCTTTATTGTTCTAAATTAACCAGGGATACTTACCTTGGGATAATCTCACGCCAGTAACCTCAGGAGTGGTCCCACGCCAGTATCCTCTTATGACATCCCACCTCCCTCCCACACTGACGAACTCCCACCACTGAATGGTCACAGTCAGCCTCTGCATCTGTATAGCAGAGGCTGAGAACACGAAAATTTTGTCTTTAAAACAAGAAATTTCGGCAAACCGTGATGCAATCAAAATGGCCACTGGGAAATCCCCGATCGCTGGAGGCCACACTAGAGTGGCGAAACCAGTGATTTTTCACATAGATGGTGGGTCCAGGTGACCAGAGCAGGAGGTGACCTAATCCCCTGGACCCACCCATTCATGTGAAATAACGCGTATTCTGACACTCTGAGGTGGCCTCCGGGGAACGGGGATTCCCCAGCAGCCATTTTGTTTATGACACTGTTTGCCGAAAATTCTTGTTTTAGCAAACAATTTTCATGTTTCTAGCTTATGCAATACAGATTGCAGAGGCTGTCTAAAGCCATTCATCCCCAGGAGTTCTGCAGGATCGGCAGGTGCGCGGGATCTCCTAAGAGGATAGAGGGGGGCACCGCACAGCGCAGGAAGGTGGGAAAGTGGGCACAGAGCGGCGGGGAGGGGGGGGGAAAGCCTCCCCTCCCTCACCTAGGGTCCCCCTTCCGTGCTCCCCCTCCAAAATTGCAGCCAGCAGCGGCAGCGAGCGGGAATCACTTACCGAGAGAAGAGCTCTGTGTGCCGCTGCTAGTCTGGTCTCCTGCATTGCATTGTCCAATTACGCTCTCACAGGAAGTACTGCGCAAGCATGATTGGACAGTGTCAGTGCAGAATACCAGACCAGCGGCACACAGAGCTATCGCTCTCGGTAAGCCGTTCCGCTGGCTGGCTGGAATTCTGGAGGTGGGGGGGAGTGCACAAGGGGGGGCCCTAGGTGAGGGAGGGGAGGCTTCCCCCCCTCCCCGCCGCTCTGTGCCCACTTTCCCACCTTCCTGCGCTGTGCCCCCCTCTATGCTCTTAGGAGGTCCCGCGCACCTGCCAATCCTGCAGAACTCCTGGGGATGAATGGCTGTAGACAGCCTCTGCAATCTGTATTGCATAAACTAGAAACACGAAAATTGTTTGCTAAAACAAGAATTTTCGGCAAACAGTGTCATAAACAAAATGGCTGCTGGGGAATCCCCGTTCCCCGGAGGCCACCTCAGAGTGTCAGAATACGCGTTATTTCACATGAATGGGTGTGTCCAGGGGATTAGGGCACCTCCTGCTCTGGTCACCTGGACCCACCATCTTAGTGAAAAATCACTGGTTTCGCCACTCTAGTGTGGCCTCCAGCGATCGGGGATTTCCCAGTGGCCATTTTGATTGCATCACTGTTTGCCGAAATTTCTTGTTTTAAAGGCAAAATTTTCGTGTTCTCAGCCTCTGCTATACAGATGCAGAGGCTGACTGTGACCATTCAGTGGTGGGAGTTCGTCAGTGTGGGAGGGTGGTGAGATGTCCTAAGAGGATACTGGCGTGGGACCACTCCTGAGGTTACTGGCGTGAGATTATCCCAAGGTAAGTATCCCTGGTTAATTTAGAACAATAAAGGACTTTTTTCGTTGTCATGTTTTTATTTCTTTTTTTAACTCTGCTGAAAAGGGTAAGGGGTACCGTCTACCCCTATACTCATTTCTCCTGGGGAGGGGGCGGCTTCCGGGGTCCGCTTGTTAAAGGGGAACCCCGGATGGCACCATGAACCCCCCAGGACGTCGGCGGCCCCCACCTCCTCCTGGGGCACCGGAGGTGGGGAAGAGCCCCTTGTCCATGGATTGGACAAGGGCTCTGGGGGAGAGGGGGAGGTTTGCCGCCCCTCTCCTCCAGAGCCCCCCCATACCATGGACCATGCGGGCTGGTATAGCTCAGGGTGCGAAGCCCCACGTGGCCGGGACTCCGCATTCTGGCTATCCCAGCCTGCATGGGGGACAAGGGGTTAAGAAGGCTTGGGAGGGGGGACCCCACGCTGTCTGTTTTCATGAAATGTATACAATATGTATACAGAACTCGGAATGCAGTAACCTGTACTGCAGCAGTGTCATTTAACACAGTTTAAAAATAATTTTTCCTATGAAACTTTAAAATCGTTTATTTCAAAAACTATAAGGTCTTTTCACAAATTTTTTTTTTACCATGTTTCTACTCATCTGCTTAATATACATGCCAAATTTGGTGATGATAGCATGTAAGGGGGCTTCACAATTCACCACGGAATTTAGCACAATTGACTTCAATGTAAACACGAATTCGGTACTCGGAATTGCAGAATTTTCGAGTTTCGAGTGCTTACTCGGAACTGCCAAATTCCGATGGCAAACTCGAAATTCGGAATCCGAGAGCTCAGCCCTACTTAGAGGAACTTCTCTCAGGCAATTGCTGCTCACTCGTACTCCCCACTCCATATACTGTACCAGAATGTGATGCTCAGTTATAGTTTAGCCTTGGCTATGACATCCAAATGCTTTCTCCTCCCAGTGCACTCGGGGAGACCAGGCGTTGTTTCTAATCACTTTGGAACACACAACAAACATTCCACAGTAATGCACCTTGTCGGGCGTTTTGTCAATGTTTGTATAACTTGTTTAAAAATAAATATAAAATCAAAAATGTAAATGTAATGCTCCTGGGAAAAAATAGGAGGAGCTTAAGATACAAACATACGCCTAACTGTGTGAGCTGGTTTTCCGAGGTTTTACAGTACTGGTTTAAACATGCAAATAAATGTGGACCAATTTATAAAAATATCAATTTAATATCGAATAAATATTACAATATCAAAACAATATAATATTGCACTTTTGATATAAAACAAAACTCATAAGGTCATTCTTATAATAAGCAATGAGCTGGATAATAATTTCAGTAAAACATCAAAATGTTATTATACTTATTCACCAATACAAAAGGCTTAAACCAATTAGCAGTCAACTCAAATACAGTGCAGAGATATGACTCATCAAATATGGCCGTCGGCCCTGTTACTCAATTTACCACAGGGTCTCTGGAGACAAAATGGATGAATTGAACGACAACAAAATGGCTGTTATCAAAATCAAAATGGCTGCTATCAAAAACAAAATGGTGGCTATCAAAAACAAAATGGTGGCTATCAAAAACAAAATGGTGGCTATCAAAAATCAAAATTGCGCAGTCCAAAATCAAAAATGCGCTATCCCAAAATAAACTGGCTGATGTCAGCTATATCATTCAATATAACAAATTTAGGATGACTCAGTGGATCTGACGACTGGGCGTTGCCCCACAATTTCTATGCAATCAACTATAAATGACAGGAATTTTCCCACTGTCTACACTTTAACCTCCGCTGGCCTGTGTTACTACACAGAGCAGGCGGGTAAAATACATATAATTTTGGAATAAAATATCTATTGAGTCGTCCTAAACTTGGTTAGGTGTGGCTTGCACATGCTGCGGCAAAGTATCAAAATATCTAGAGGAGGTAGCTTGAAAGGTCTAGTTTTTTTTTATCCAAGACTGAGTTAAACAGCCAGTTATCAATGAACATATGGTAGAACTGAGGCGAGTGGTTTCCAACTTGCAACTTTGGAAAAGCTCACCCCTTTTTAAAATATCAACCAATGAAATTCAATCAATACATCATATGTTCAGATATTCTGCGCTGTAATAAGCCGTCTAACTAACAAGAAAATCAGAACTGGGTTCAAGTATAGTCACCAAGATGGCCTCTGGGCGTGTTCCTCTTAGGCGTGGCTGTGTTCAGATGGCATGAATCCTCTATGTCCTGGTCTGCTCAGATCTCTTGATGGTCTGATCCTCATTGAATGACCCCTCTCATCTTATTCCCCTCACTACCTATGGTCCTGCCCAGGAGATTAAATCTTCTAGCCTATCACTGGGCAGTGGGAGTGACCAATGGGGGCTTTCTGTGACTAATCTTTAACCCAAGCGTAATACTGGCTTTCACCCTTTGTAGGTGCTGTTGGCTAACTAATCACAGACTTACTGGGATATTTGGCAAACTAAAAACCAAAATCATGTTTTATTATAACCCAACAGTGAATAAATCAATGTTATAATTCCTCTATGGATAGCTGACTTTGCTGGAATCACTGGTTATTATTTATTATACAGTGACCTTTTCTACCATATTTAAGATAGATTGGATTTGATCCAAAAATCATTGGCATGCTTAAAACCACCATGGATCTCTCCTTATAACACATTGTGCTTGTTAGCATGGTTTTATATCTCTAACATTATTGTTTAATATACAACACTGGTAACCATATAACATTTCTATACCATTCTGGATATATTCATTCAGGGAATCTTTATATTAACACGTATACATTTTCAATAACATTTTCATATTGTTACTGGTTTGCCCAGCTATAAGAAAAATAAAGGTATTTCCTAAGCCTTGTGTTTGTGTCTGGACTTTGGAAACACAAATATTGCATAGAAACCTTGCATGGGTTTTGGTTTCACATTCAATGTAGCCAGGTTTGAGCCATTGTATACAGATATTAGTCCATTTTTAAACACACTATTGTCACTCAGACTCCTCTTGTTTGCTATCTTGTCAAGTGTTTTGACCTAAAACAAAGAATGGTCTGATATCATTGTTCCCAGTAAGGTGAATGGGATTACCCATTGCAAATAGCACATCAGCTGACTGCCTGTTGTTCAACATCTGACCTTCCTTTAGAGACACATACAAGTCAGCCTTGCATGGCAATATTACATCGCCATATTAAAATATGCTCTGCCTTTCTCAATGATCAATGTATATATTAACCTACAATCACCATACATTAAAAAGTCTTTGTCTCCTGTACCTTAAGGGAAGGAAATTAATTAGGTTTATTTGTATCTGATCATATGCGGTTCAGTTTATCGGAAAAACGATATTCCGCCTTATGGAAATCTCGACACATCCCCCTTTTTTCCATAATGTTTCACAAAGTGTGAACTTTCTGGAAATAACAACAAGAATTATTAAACGTTTTTCGTTTCTTCGTTTTCTTCATTCCTGTGGGAACACGTTGTGAACAAAACTTTTAATCTTGTAATCCAAGTTCAGAGGGAAATGGACTTTGAAACATTGTCTTCATCATATTGAAGTTCATGTTTCATGCTTCAAGAAAAATAAACTTGGCAAACGATACTCTTGCTGTAAACAAACAGGTTTCCTCTTGCTGCAAAGGTAGCAAACAGCAACTGTAACAGCGATGAACTGCTTTGGCCTTTGGTTCAAACAAAAGGATTTTCCGGATCTGCTTCAAGATTTGAACAACTCACTCCTGTGAGTATCTGGTGTGCAACAGGTATCAGACTTGCATCTCCATCAAATGGACCTCGGATACATCAGCTCGTCATTCAACGACACATCGCGGGTTTAGGCTCATCTGGACCCTCTAGGATAGGAACGTCTATCTGGTCATGATGAACTCCGCTGTATCCGGTAACCTCAGGGATGCTGGATCTGGCATCACACTTGGCTCGGCATTCTTCCCCAAGATTAGGACTGCGTAAAGGATGGCAATCGTCAGGTGGGGCATCTTTGCGCCGGTATGACATCTTTGTGTCTAGTGAAGATTAAATGCATCATTAGGTATACCTGTCAGGAGAAAAATAATTTGTTAGCACACATTTCCAGATTGCTCAATTCTCCGCAACTGTGAGCTAGGGTGACAAATACGCAGTTGATTAATATGTACCCATTTTTCAACAAAATCATCCCCCTTAGGGATTTTAACCTTATAAACTACAGGAGACAGTTTATCAGTGATTGGATATGGACCTTTCCATGAAGGGAGGAATTTCTTTTCCTTTACCTGGTCTCTGGCGAAATTATATAGATAAACTTTGTCATCAACCTGATACTCCTTTTGCGTAGTTTTGAGGTCATAGTACGTTTTCGTACTGACTGCGGCTTTTTCGATGTTTCTTTGAGCAAATGCAAAGGCATGCTGGAGGTGTTTGCGTAAGTTCTCCACGTATTGATGTGCGGTAGTTGCATTCATCAAGTTGTGATCTGAGGTTTTGTAAAGCAAATGCTGGGGTAACACCATCTTTCTACCTGTGAGCATCTCAAATGGAGAAAGTTTGGTTGCTGCGCTTGGAGTAGCTCTAATAGCCATAAGAACTAGTGGCAGCTTAACGTCCCAGTCTTTACCTGATTCGCTAACAAATTTTTTCAGGATATTTACAATGGATTGATTGTAACGCTCCACTCCACCACTAGAGGCTGGTCGGTAAGCTATGTGTAGCTTCCGTTTTACCCCTAGGATTTCCCACATTTTGGTCATTACTTCACTGGTGAAGTGACTTCCGCGATCGGATTCGATGCGCTGTGGAAGACCAAATCGGGAAAATATGTGGTTAATGAGCAGTGATGCGCACACACTGGAACTGCATGTTTTACTTGGTAGACATTCTACCCATTTAGTGAACAGGCATGTTACGGTTAACATATACCGGTTTCCCTTTGAAGACGTTGTTACCGGTCCAATGAAATCGATCTGGATGTCTGACCATGGCATGGCTATGCCTCTTTTCATCAGCGGTGCCCTGTGAGTGGGACCTTGTGGCTGGAATTGAGGGCATATCAAACATCCTTGGCAATATGTCCTGACATCCTGTAACATGTGTGGCCAGTAGGCGTAGTCTCTTAATAACTCATACGTTATTTTCTCTCCTCGATGACCAGCTGTCGGGGCATCGTGGGCATGTTGCAACATTAGACCCCGATATGCTGCGGGTACTACCCACTGCGTAATACCATTTTTCGAGGTTCGTATCAGCAATCCATCCTGTAATGAAAATTGTGACACACCTTTCATCAGAATACGTAATTCTTCGTTGTCACTGCAGTCTTCCACGGTGATGGGATAATCATGTGGACTTCCAATATGTTTATAAAACAAACCAATAACGGGATCCCCCTTTTGGCTCGCAATGAGATCCTCATTAGGAGAATCTTGACTCCACATTGCTACACTGGGTTGAGACTCCTTTTGGGCCTGCCCCCTAGTGGTGACATTTACTTCGATAGTTCCCATGAGGTCATTGATATCGAAGATTTCACCATCAATGGCTGCTTTCTTAGCGAGGGAATCTGCTAGATCGTTCCCATCTTTATCAGCGCCAGGGTGTTTCGAATGACCCCTTACCTTTTTCCAATAAATGGTAAGGTCGTGCGTATTAACCAGTTCATCAATTTTACAAAACAATTTACCATGTTTGACTGGCTTTTTGTTACTCCTTGTCATACTAGTTCTTTTCCAACTGGGAAAATATTCTACAAAACTGTTTCGAACATATTCAGAATCTGTTATCAAAACAAACTCCTTAAGATCATGTTCGATAGCCATTTGTATAGCTTTGTACACGGCAGCGAGTTCTGCGACCTGGCTACTTTTGGGACCAATTTTGTATCCCGCAGATATCTCTGGAAATATGTTATTCCATACGATACCGATACCTGCAACCAGCATCTTTTCATCTCCTTCTGTGTGAAAAGAACAGCCATCAACATATGCACATGGTAGTGATTTGCAGTACTCCTCTTCATAGGATTTATATGGAGATAGAGATTGCTCTTCCAGAAAATCGTTTTCTGGTGTCTCATCTTTATGTTCCACATGAGTACAATCATGGAGTTCAGCTAATCCCTGAGCAACTGGGTTTTTAGTATCCTGTTTATATTTGATTTCCAATGGCCATCCCATTAGGGACATTGTCCATGCCGTTATCCTACTGTTTGACAGGTTACCTTCTTTTATTTGGTTACTTTGCAAATATTGTAGTGATTGGTGTGCAGTTTCTACAATGATCTTTTCCCCTTGAATAAAACTTCTGAAATATTGCAAAGCCCACACAGTTGCTAATAATGCCTTCTCACAATTATTAAATTTTATTTCAACTGGTGATAGTGATTTACTGGCATAAGCAATTATTTTATTCAGTCTTTCTTGTTTTTGGAAAAGAACTGCACTTACACTCTTGTCGGTAAAACCTGTTTCAACATAGAAGGGTTTACCACCTTCTGGATAAGCAAGGCATGGGGCCTGTATGAGTTTTGTTTTAAGCTCAGATACAGCTTGTTCATGGCACTCATTCCATTCCCATTGTACTCCTTTCTTTAGCAGCTGCAATAGCGGCTTTGTAATCTCAGCATAGTTATCTATGAACTTGCGAGAATAATTCATCATCCCCAGGAATGATCTCAGTTCCTTGAGATTTGTGGGGGACTTCGTATTTTTGATTGCTTCCACTTTCTTTTTCTGTGGATTAATTCCTTCTGCAGTAATTTCGTGTCCCAGGAAATTTACCTTGGATCGGCACCATTGAGCTTTCTGTAGGGAAAGTTTAACACCTGCTTCTCTTAGTTGATTTAATACATATCTCAACTCTGAAATATGTTCCTCAAAGACTGTACTTTTGATAAGGATATCATCGACATAAGTTAGTGTACCTCGTTCTGCTGCATCAGGCATTGCTTTGTGCATGAACACAGCAAATTCGTGGCCTGCGTTGATGTATCCGAAAGGCGTACGGGTCCACGCAAATTGTCTATTACCGAATGTGAAGGCTAGTTTGTATTGATCCCTTTCATCCACTTTAATTGTCCAATATCCTTGTGCGCAGTCAAGGGCTGTGAATATTTTAGACCCTTGGATTTGCGCCAAGCATTGGTCAATGTATGGTACAGGCCAACCCGACATGTAGACACGTTTGTTTAACTGTCTCAAGTCTGAGCATAGACGGAACTGACCATTCGGTTTGAGAACTCCAAGTACTGGATGATTGAAGGAACTGTGTACTGGGCGGATAATACCTTTCTTTTCCAGGTTCTTAACAATTTCCGATAATGACTCGTAGGCTGCTAGCGGAAGTCGATATTGTTTGATAAACACAGGGGGTGCATCTGGATCAGTCAGGATTCTCGTAACATGCAGGTTAGTCTCCCCACAGTCATAAGAGTCCTTGGCAAACATCTCCTGGAAATCCCAGAATAGTTGCCTTAGCTGCTGTCGTTCTGATTCATTAGAACATCCATCAGCTATAGAGAGTTGTTCTTCTACCCGTTCCTGAAATTCTGGGAAAATCTCAGGTTGACCTACCTCATAAGCTTCTTCAAGCCTATTAGTTAAGTCATTTGGGGTGTAACATGCTTGATCCTTACCCTGCTGGAGTGATTGATACTCACTTTCATTGATTTCATGGTTAAAAATCAACGATGTTTCCTCGACATGACATGTACCTTCCTCAGGACTGAAAGGATAAACAGAGTGTATGCTGAACAATCCTTCAGGTGTTGAGAAATATTGTTGGTCCACTATTTGTTCTTCTGTCAAATATTCATCAGGTATTATTCCAATGACTTCATTTTGGAATCCAAAAGTGTAATATTCTGAGTCAATGGCTAAGCCAATCATTGTATCCTCCTGTAACGTGATACTATGAGGGCTCATGTTTTGCATGACCATGTATAATGGTTCCTGATGAATATTTATTAGGGGAATTGGTTTTACCTTCAACCCTAATTGTTGCATCCGATTGGATAAACAAATCAAGGCATCTGCATTTCTCATCTTTTGCCCCTTCTTTACTCGAATGGGTAAAAGAAATGATTTGCAACCTTCAGGGATTTTTACTTTTTCAGCGACAGTGATATCCACTGCATATGGTATTCGCTGTCCCCATCTCAGGGCTTGTTCTCTATCCTGGAATTCCTCTGGGTTTCCGGATAATTTGGACCACAGAACATTATTGACCAGATCAACCTGTATGGCAAATCGGTGAATAATGTCGTTTCCTAAGTACATTTGGTACTGTGGCTCCTTTAACACATTGAAGACATGTTTTGCAGATTTGTTTCCTAGAGACACAGATAAAATGCATTTTGCAATCACATTATGACTCTGGTTATCGTTATCCAGATCGTGTATCCATTCCTGTGTGGAAATAAATTTGATGACCTGAGGGTCTGTAACCTGCTTCAGCAGTCCTAGGCCTATGTAGCTGGCCTCAGATTTGAGGTCCAACTTGGCATATTTTACCCGAGCAATATCATCTACCTGCACGGGAACCAGCACAGTATCATTGATTTTCTCGATTTCAACCAATGCCTGTGTATGCTTGGTTATGCCTGCCATTTCCTGGTTTCCCCCTTTAAAGGAAATAGTTAACACATCCTCTTCAAGGACTATCTTTTCAATCTTATCCTTTCGGATATTTATGATGTGAAAAGCAGTGTTAGCATTTTCCTCGGGTTTACCGTTTTTCAGGATCGTGACTTCTGGTATCTGACTGTTCCGGAAATGGATTTCAACAGAGTTAGGCCTTTCCTCAATCATATGGCAGCTGCGTTGCAATTGTGCATTGCTGGAGCGCTCAAAATCAATTGGAGTATTGACTTGAGCCCATATTGCTTCATTTATGAAGTCAATTATGGAATTTAGTCGTTTGAGCAGATCGATTCCAATGATCAATCTATCATATGGAAGATCAACAATCAAAGTCGGATGTTTAATGATCTTTTTACCGATCTTATATGTCAGCCAGGATGTGCCTTTTACTTGTAAACTATTACCACCAACGCTTATTAGCGCACCGTCAAAGGCTTTTAATCTTGGCTTCCTTTGTGATGAATCCAAGATCTGCTGGTAATAGTTAAAAGACAGAATAGTAACCTGGGAACCGGTATCCAGTAAACCTGGGATCGGTCCGATACATCCATCTTGTAGATGGGTATCGATAAAATACCGGCCATCTACCTGTTCAAGATTGCAAAGAAAATTGGAATGTTTTTCCATTTGTTGCTTCAGAGAATGATCTCTCTGTAGCGTCAGGGTATTAGGAACTTGTTCCTCCTGATTCTGCCTGCAAGGCATTTGGGTTCCCATGGATTCTACCAATGGGACAATCTGAACAGAGGGTACTTCACGCTCTGGCTCAAATGACATAATATCACCCATTTGTGGTGGAATATCAAGAACATTAGACTTCCCTTCCTCGACCTGGGGTAGGTCGGTACATTGCACATCATTTTCATTAACCGTATTGAGTACTGCCATATCCATCTCCGTGCAGTGATTTATCTCGGTTTCCTTTAGTTGGCAGAGCTGGGCCCTGCCTTCCCAGCTAAAAAATCCTCATGCGGTCTTCCTGCAGATCCCTGAGCCAACTTACCCATCATGTCACTGAGTTTGTTCACTTGATCAACAAGCTGATCAAACCTATTAGGTCGGCGAGGGTTCTGGTTCCTGGGATCATATCTGTTCCCTGCGGGTGATCCACTCCTAGGTGAGTTAGGTGGTGATCTACCCCTAGGTGAATTAGGTGGGTGCTGTCTCCTTTCCCACTGCTGCCTGGGTCGGTTATCCCATTGTCTATATCTTTGGGGACGTCTGTACCCCTGGGGTTCTCTATATCCCTGGTAACCTCTATACCTTTGACTACCCTGGTTTCCTTGGTAACCCTGGTATCCTTGATACCTGCGATTGAACCGAGGACGGTAGACCTGGTTCTCAGAACCTGAGCTATCCCTATCTGACCCTTTAGGATTTTGTGGTCTGTTTTGATTAGGGTTTTGTTGCTGTCTTTGGCCCTGCTGGATAGGTACTTTTGCGGGAGGTATTTTCTTCTGCTGGGATTCAAGGTTTAGGTCCGCTTTCACTTTGGTTTCTTCTACTCTGTGCTCTGGGTACTTTCTGTTGTTCCTCCCACTTACGTTGGAACTCCCACTGATGTTGAACAGCAGTGTCGCTGAGGTAACCATTTTCTCTAGGGAGTTTCCGAAGTCTAACTCATTGGCCATGCTTAACTTTATTTGGGTAGGCAATGCATCGTAATATGCCTGTTTAAAATCAAGAGACTCCCAGTTAGGATTCCGATATGCCAAACTGTAAGAGTTTTTTAGCACAGAAAGGAATTCTCGGGGGCTCTGATCGGGTCGACAAGTAAGTCGATACACATCTCGTTTTGCTTCTGAGATAGTGCGATACGGCCCAAACTCCAGCTTCACTTCGTGTGAAACTGCTTGCCATCTAATGATACCTCGCTCCTTAAATGAGGTGAAATAGTGGCGGTATCTGTCATCAAAAACCCATGGGAGAAATCTGATTTTGTCTGCTTCAGACAGATTTAAAGAGTCCATAGTGGATTCATACAACTCCATGTGGGATGCTATTTGCGCTGAACCCTTTTTAGTGAACTTTGGCACAGCGGTGTTTAAGAATTTTATGATGCTGGCCGAGCTCTGTTTTTCTTGGGGGTACTGATTATTTCCCCTATTTGACTCCCACCTATACGTACCTTTCCCCCTTCTTGGGATAGGGCTGGATTCTCGCTTTCTCTCATCAGCCTCCAATTCATCTGAATCAATATCAGCAAGGGAGTCGTGACCTTTATGGGAATCATCATACCTAGGGGCCCTCATTTGCATATCTCTCTCTGGAGAGGAATCCAAATGTTGATCTTTAGGGACCCTTGTACTGTCATCGATTATGGTATTCATAGTCTTACATACCGTCTCCATACGATCCAACATGCCTTGCCATTTTAGGTCATATGGAGTGAGTATTGGCGGGCAAGGGCTGGATGATCTATCGAGTCTACCTGCCTGTTGGATTTTGAAGTACTGCTGTTGTAGTTCTTCAAAATCCTGTTTAAGTCTGCGATGCGCTTCACGATTCCGTTCGGCGTCTCTTTCCAGACTTTTGATCGCTACCTCCCTGTCTGAAATATCAATCATTAATTGGTCTCTATCAGCCCTTATAATTTGAAGATCTGATTCCACATCCCGTAACTGGGAGTTCAATGATTGGACGTTTCCCTCTGTTCCTTGCAATTGGGATCTCAACTGTACAATCTCTTTTTTCCTAGATTGTGCAAGAATATCTACCTCTAATAACCCATATAGAACAGAGGGTAGGGCGCCTAACAACCTCTTCTTCAGTTCGGAATCCGAGGTTATTGTGGTCATACATGAAAGATAATGATCCACCAGACCCTTAGATTGAAATATATGATCAGCTTCCTGTTTTATACTTTTCCTCATTCTGCTTATCCATTCATCTACTTCCTCATTATATTTTAGTTGTATAAATATAAATTCCACAATTTTTCGGAACGTCTGTTCCAAATGCAGTTCTGAATCACTACCTGTAGCACTCATGATTCAATAGCCAATGCAATAAAACCAGCTCAATAAAACGTTTTTACACTGTTTAAACCAGTAATGGAAAGTAAACGGATCTCGCTGGGGCCTCCAATTCTTATGTCGGGCGTTTTGTCAATGTTTGTATAACTTGTTTAAAAATAAATATAAAATCAAAAATGTAAATGTAATGCTCCTGGGAAAAAATAGGAGGAGCTTAAGATACAAACATACGCCTAACTGTGTGAGCTGGTTTTCCGAGGTTTTACAGTACTGGTTTAAACATGCAAATAAATGTGGACCAATTTATAAAAATATCAATTTAATATCGAATAAATATTACAATATCAAAACAATATAATATTGCACTTTTGATATAAAACAAAACTCATAAGGTCATTCTTATAATAAGCAATGAGCTGGATAATAATTTCAGTAAAACATCAAAATGTTATTATACTTATTCACCAATACAAAAGGCTTAAACCAATTAGCAGTCAACTCAAATACAGTGCAGAGATATGACTCATCAAATATGGCCGTCGGCCCTGTTACTCAATTTACCACAGGGTCTCTGGAGACAAAATGGATGAATTGAACGACAACAAAATGGCTGTTATCAAAATCAAAATGGCTGCTATCAAAAACAAAATGGTGGCTATCAAAAACAAAATGGTGGCTATCAAAAACAAAATGGTGGCTATCAAAAATCAAAATTGCGCAGTCCAAAATCAAAAATGCGCTATCCCAAAATAAACTGGCTGATGTCAGCTATATCATTCAATATAACAAATTTAGGATGACTCAGTGGATCTGACGACTGGGCGTTGCCCCACAATTTCTATGCAATCAACTATAAATGACAGGAATTTTCCCACTGTCTACACTTTAACCTCCGCTGGCCTGTGTTACTACACAGAGCAGGCGGGTAAAATACATATAATTTTGGAATAAAATATCTATTGAGTCGTCCTAAACTTGGTTAGGTGTGGCTTGCACATGCTGCGGCAAAGTATCAAAATATCTAGAGGAGGTAGCTTGAAAGGTCTAGTTTTTTTTTTATCCAAGACTGAGTTAAACAGCCAGTTATCAATGAACATATGGTAGAACTGAGGCGAGTGGTTTCCAACTTGCAACTTTGGAAAAGCTCACCCCTTTTTAAAATATCAACCAATGAAATTCAATCAATACATCATATGTTCAGATATTCTGCGCTGTAATAAGCCGTCTAACTAACAAGAAAATCAGAACTGGGTTCAAGTATAGTCACCAAGATGGCCTCTGGGCGTGTTCCTCTTAGGCGTGGCTGTGTTCAGATGGCATGAATCCTCTATGTCCTGGTCTGCTCAGATCTCTTGATGGTCTGATCCTCATTGAATGACCCCTCTCATCTTATTCCCCTCACTACCTATGGTCCTGCCCAGGAGATTAAATCTTCTAGCCTATCACTGGGCAGTGGGAGTGACCAATGGGGGCTTTCTGTGACTAATCTTTAACCCAAGCGTAATACTGGCTTTCACCCTTTGTAGGTGCTGTTGGCTAACTAATCACAGACTTACTGGGATATTTGGCAAACTAAAAACCAAAATCATGTTTTATTATAACCCAACAGTGAATAAATCAATGTTATAATTCCTCTATGGATAGCTGACTTTGCTGGAATCACTGGTTATTATTTATTATACAGTGACCTTTTCTACCATATTTAAGATAGATTGGATTTGATCCAAAAATCATTGGCATGCTTAAAACCACCATGGATCTCTCCTTATAACACATTGTGCTTGTTAGCATGGTTTTATATCTCTAACATTATTGTTTAATATACAACACTGGTAACCATATAACATTTCTATACCATTCTGGATATATTCATTCAGGGAATCTTTATATTAACACGTATACATTTTCAATAACATTTTCATATTGTTACTGGTTTGCCCAGCTATAAGAAAAATAAAGGTATTTCCTAAGCCTTGTGTTTGTGTCTGGACTTTGGAAACACAAATATTGCATAGAAACCTTGCATGGGTTTTGGTTTCACATTCAATGTAGCCAGGTTTGAGCCATTGTATACAGATATTAGTCCATTTTTAAACACACTATTGTCACTCAGACTCCTCTTGTTTGCTATCTTGTCAAGTGTTTTGACCTAAAACAAAGAATGGTCTGATATCATTGTTCCCAGTAAGGTGAATGGGATTACCCATTGCAAATAGCACATCAGCTGACTGCCTGTTGTTCAACATCTGACCTTCCTTTAGAGACACATACAAGTCAGCCTTGCATGGCAATATTACATCGCCATATTAAAATATGCTCTGCCTTTCTCAATGATCAATGTATATATTAACCTACAATCACCATACATTAAAAAGTCTTTGTCTCCTGTACCTTAAGGGAAGGAAATTAATTAGGTTTATTTGTATCTGATCATATGCGGTTCAGTTTATCGGAAAAACGATATTCCGCCTTATGGAAATCTCGACAACCTGCTAGCAGTAAAAATGTCGCCACTCGAGACAAATGTAACATTGTAAATACGGGCAAACACTGACTAAATCATTTATTCATGAATATTGAAACACAAAGTAAAACACTTTATTAAGTTATATTCAGTAAAGTTCCTCTTTTACATATCGTTTGGAGGAAAGATAATGATCAAATTCCAAACGTTGTCAGTTTCTGAAGAATTCCCTGCTGCATATTCCAGAACATAAAAATAACATGGACTGTTTTCACATTAATACAATTTCAACATTCTCAGTTAAGCAGAATTATGTCTTCCAGGCATAGCCTTGCTATGAAATCCTTTATCCAGAACTCATTCCTAACATAACTCCTGAGTGATTTTATTTCTGCAGAAATGATCAGGAAATAGGAATAAGCTCACAGTGTTTTTTTTCTGCTCAGTTTCCATGATTTTACAGAAAGTAGAGAAGTGAAATATAGTAGTGTCAGGAGAACCTGTTCAGAACTGTGCAGGGGAAACTCCCAACACTGGAGGACATATAATAGATTACTATAGTAAGCAGATGTCCTGTCCTGAAGCAGTCCAGCTGAAAGCACTAACAGCAGGTTCTATGGGCATGGCTGCTGCAGTTACCCATCATAATAATCCTATGTAACCTGCAAGAGGGCAGCAGGGCACAGACATGCCTACCCTAACCATCCCCCCAATACCTAACCCTAACCACCACAACCTGCTAATGCCTAACCATAACCACCCCATCTCCAATGCCTAACCCTAATGCCCCCCCCCCAGTGATGTTCGTCCTTAACCCCCCCCCCCCCCCCCAAAGCCTACCCTTAAAAGACTCTCCCACTGATGCCTAACCCTTAAAGACCTCCCCCCCCCCCCAGCAATGCCTAACCTTAACATCCCCCATGCCAAACCTACCCTGCCCCCTCCCACAAAAACTAAAAATATTGGGTGCCGCAGAAGCTAGGTTGTATTCTCTATTTGTAATGCTATAGGTGCAATGCCTGTACAGTATATTAAAAGCTGTATTTTACTTGTCTTTCTTTTACTTGTACAAAGGCTAGACAGAACTCTGCAAGGGGGCTGTTTTGGGGCTGCCTTGCCTGAGAATCTAGCATGTATATAAGTGCCTCCCAGGCTTGTTTAACCACTTGAGGACCACAGTCGTTCTACCCCTTAAAGTGAACCTAAAGTCAAGTTAAAAAAATTATATTAACTCCCCTGGGGCTTCCCTCAGCACCCTGCAGCCGATCGGTGCCCTTGCAGCCCCGCTCCGAGGGTCCAGGACCCGCCGGTGAACACGTCCGGTTTGGCCGTCACCGGCCGACAGGCATGGGAACGCGAGTGATTCTTCGCGTTCCCAGCCTGTATATCGCCCCCTATGCTGCTATAGCGGCCTCCTTATCTCTGTAAATGGACAATTGTGTGTAAAAAAAACCATTTTCGAAAGAAAACACCCCAAGGTATTCCGTTAGGTGTATGGTGAGTTCATAGAAGGTTTTATTTTTTGTCACAAGTTAGTGGAAACTGACACTTTGTGAAAAAAACTAAATTTCCGCAAACTTTTGACAAAAAATAAAATCTTCTATGAACTCGTCATACACCTAACGGAATACCTTGGGGTTTCTTTTTTTCTAAAATGGGGTCACTTGTGGGGTTCCTATACTACCCTGGCATTTTAGGGGCCCAAAACCGTGAGTAGTGTGGAAACCAAATGCCTCAAAATGACTGTTCAGGGGTATAAGCATCTGCAAATTTTGATGACAGGTGGTCTATGAGGGTGCGAATTTTGTGGAACCGGTTATAAGCAGGGTGGCCTCTTAGATGACAGGTTGTATTGGGCCTGATCTGATGGATAGGAGTGCTAGGGGGGTGACAGGAGGTGATTGATGGGTGTCTCAAGGGGTGATTAAAGGGGAAAATATATGCAATCAATGCACTGGGAAGGTGATCGGAAGGGGGTCTGAGGGGGATCTGAGGGTTTAGCCGAGTGATCAGGAGCCCACACAGGGCAAATTAGGGCCTGATCTGATGGGTAGGTGTGCTAGAGGGTGACAGGTGGTAACAGGAGGTGATTGATGGGTGTCTCAAGGTGTGATTAGAGGGGGTAATAGATGCAAGCAATGCACTGGCGAGGTGATCAGGGCTGGGGTCTGAGGGCGTTCTGAGGGTGTGGGCGGGTGATTGGTTGGCTGCAAGGGGCAGATTAGGGTCTGATCTGATGGGTAACAGTGACAGGTGGTGATAGCGGGTGATTGATGGGTAATTAGTGGGTGTTTAGAGGAGAGAACAGATGTAAACAATGCACTTGGGAGGTGATCTGACGTCGGGTCTGCGGGCGATCCGATGGTGTGGATGGGTGATCAGATTGCCCGCAAGGGGCAAGTTAGGGGCTGATTGATGGGTGGCAGTGACAGTGGGTGATTGACAGGTGATTGACAGGTGATCAGCAGGTTATTACAGGGAAGAACAGATGTAAATAATGCACTGGCGAATTGATAAGGGGGGGTCTGAGGGCAATCTGAGCATGTGGGCGGTTGATTGGGTGCCCGCAAGGGGCAGAATAGGGTCTAATCTGATGGGTAACAGTGATAGGGGGTGATTGATGGGTGATTGATGGGTAATTAGTGGGTGTTTAGAGGAGAGAACAGATGTAAACAATGCACTTGGGAGGTGATCTGACGTCGAGTCTGCGGGCGATCTGATGGTGTGGGTGGGTGATCAGATTGCCCGCAAGGGGCAGGTTAGGGGCTGATTGATGGGTGGCAGTGACAGGGGGTGATTGATGGGTTATTGACACGTGATTGACAGGTGATCAGTGGGTTATTACAGGGAAGAACAGATGTAAATAATGCACTGGCGAATTGATAAGGGGGGTCTTGTAACGATCGGTGTAACACAGAGAGGGTCTGATTACCGGTGAACTGCAGTATCACCGAGAATACAGAATATACCCGATTATGGGTGATCTGCAGTATCACCGATAATCAGATATATCTACTAACCTCTGGACACCAAGATAACAAGTGAGTGTTTAGATGCAACAGTATACTTTGAGTACTTCTCCAGAAGTAGGTTCCTTCCTCTAGCCTAGACTCTCCAGGGG